>NC_091471.1:21258124-21520624 GCF_036971445.1 Narcine bancroftii
ATTTAATTTAGACATACAGCATGGTATCGGGACCTTCTGATGCATGAACTTGTGCCACCCAAATACACCCAATTGACCTCCAATCCCCGTACGTTTTCGAGAAACCAGAACACCCGGGAGAAACCCACGCAGACATGCACAAGCTCCTTACAGAGAGCACCAGATTCGAACCCGGGTTCCTGGTGCTGTCATAGTGCTGTGCTAACCACAATACTAACTGTGCCATCTGACATTTATGTTGCAGAGCAGCCACGCCTTGGAGTACAGGTACATAGTCCCTTGAAAGTGATAATGCAGTTAAGTTGTGTGGTGAAGAAGATATTTGGCATACTTACCTTCGTTTTTCACGGCACTGAGGACAGCAGTTGGGATGACATGTAACAGCTGTACAAGATTCAGGTGTGGCCACATGGGGAATTCTGTGTGGTGTTCTGGTCACCTTAATGTAGGAAGGATGCCATTAAACAAGAAAGGGTGCAAGGAAGATTCAGAATGATGTTACCAGAATTGGTGGACTTAAGTT
The DNA here is from genome assembly GCF_036971445.1 of Narcine bancroftii. NCBI lineage: Eukaryota > Metazoa > Chordata > Chondrichthyes > Torpediniformes > Narcinidae > Narcine > Narcine bancroftii. Next base: position 21,258,648 of record NC_091471.1, read on the forward strand.
ATGTGGAGAAGCCAAATAGGTGAGAACTTTACTTCCCTGGAATATTGGAGGCCAAGAGATAACCATGCGGAGATGCATCAAAGTATGAGAGGCGTCGACAGACCAAATGGTCATAGACATTTCCCCAGGGTGGAGAGCATAAGTTTATGGTAAAAGGTGATTTTAAAGAGATCTGAAAAGCAGAGGGTACTGCATATGTGGAATGAGCTTCCCGAGGAAATGGCAGAGGCAGGTATCATCCCACATTTAATAGACATATGGAAATGTATTTAGACAGGAAATAGAGGGATATGGACTAAATGCAGGCAAATGGGTTTGGCATGATGAGTTGGGCCGAAGGGGTTGCTTCCTCACTGTGAAACTGAATGGCCTTCTGACTTTATCTTCATGTTTTGGATGATGGTCAAATCTATGGTAGCTCTATATGTTGATGGCAGAAAGCAAGTTGTGACAAAGAGGCAAAGAACCCACAGCAGAATGGGTAAAATATGCAGATAGTTTCATGTGGAAAAATGTGAAATCATCTACCAAACAAGAAGAACAGGAAAATAGAGGTAACAGGATGCTACAGTTCAGAGATATATCTTCAAGCATGAAACACAGAACATTAGCACCAAGTGTCTGTGTATAGGAAGTTGAAGCATGATGAGATCATTCAGTTTTTTACAGTAAAAACAGAGAGAAATGCTGGATGAACTCAGCCAGTTTTGCAGCATCTGTAGGAGGAAAATATATATTTCTGAACCCTTCTTCAAGGTATAAGAAAAGAACATGAAGGCGTCAGAATAAAGATTGAAGACTGGTTGGGGGAGCAGTCCAAACCAACAAAAGGATATGATAAGAGGAAAGGTGAGATTTGATTCTGGATCTGTGAAAGGAGACAGAGGGAAAAGGGAAGAAAGAGAGACAGAGAGAGAGAGAGAGAGAGAGAGACAGACAGACAGACAGACAGACAGACAGACAGTCAGTCAGAGAGGCAGAGAGACAGAGACAAGAGAAATAGAAACAGAGAGAGAGAGACAGACAGACAGTCAGAGAGGCAGAGAGACAGAAACAAGAGAAATAGAAACAGAGAGAGAGAGAGAGAGAGACAGAGACAGACAGACAGACAGACAGACAGAGAGGCAGAGAGACAGAGACAAGAGAAATAGAAACAGAGAGAGAGAAAGAGAGACAGACAGACAGACAGACAGACAGACAGACAGTCAGAAAGGCAGAGAGACAGACAAGAGAAATAGAAACAGAGAGAGAGACAGTCAGACAGACAGACAGACAGACAGACAGACAGACAGTCAGAGAGGCAGAGAGACAGAGACAAGAGAAATAGAAACAGAGAGAGAGAAAGAGAGACAGACAGACAGACAGACAGACAGACAGTCAGAGAGGCAGAGAGACAGAGACAAGAGAAATAGAAACAGAAAGAGAGAAAGAGAGACAGACAGACAGACAGACAGTCAGAGAGGCAGAGAGACAGACAAGAGAAATAGAAACAGAGAGAGAGAGAGAGAGAGAGAGAGAGACAGACAGACAGACAGACAGTCAGAGAGGCAGACAAGAGAAATAGAAACAGAGAGAGAGAGAGAGAGAGACAGACTGACAGACAGAGAGAGAGGCACAGAGACAGAGACAAGAGATAAAGATAGAGATAGACAGACAGACAGACAGAGACAGAGACTCAGAGCTGGGGGAAAGGTGTTGGGGAAGGTGGTTTAACAGAAAACAAAGAAGTCAATGTTAATGCCATCCAGTTGGAGGGTGCCCAGATGGAATAGGAGGTGTTGTTCCTCCAAGTTGTAGGTGGTCTCAGACTGGTAGTTCATTAGATCACAGACAGATATGCCAGCAAAGGAATGGGACAGGGAATTGAAATGGGTAGCCACTGGGAGATCCTACTTCTTGTGTCCTCTCTATTATTCATTAAATATTTTACTGATTTTTTAAACTCCAGCACCATTTTCCCATAATAATCCTATTTCAAGCTACTTGATTAAAATCTCACAAGGACTCTGTGATTGGATCCAGCTATCTTCAGTCCTGGACTCAAATTGTCTTAGATTACCACGATGTTTGCCTTCCTACTGGCTTGCTGATTCCACACAATAATTTTTTGTAACTTTTCTGCAAGAAGATCTTGGTCCCACTGAACACTAATCTATCTCAATCACCCACCACTTCAAAATACTCTGCTTTTGATATTTTTCAAATAAAATTGTTAATGGATATGTCAGAGTAGCTATGGGTGAAATATGTCTTTAAAAGTGATAGATTGTGGGGGTTTAGTTTAGGTTACACTTCACAAACACAGTAACACTTCACAAAAGATATCTAATTTAAAATGCAAGAGCTTTGCTGAAGTGAGACATTGTGTCACCGGTAACTTTGCAGAGAAAATGGAACTGCTCTGGAAAGAACTTCACAAGGAGGAGCAAATGGAACAAAGTCCAGGCTCAGTTACTAATAAGATCTTTCAAAGATTGGGCTTGGAACCCTATAAGAAGTCGTATCGTTTTTACATGAAGAGAGAGGAAAAACAGACAGGTGTTTTCTCTTGGAGAGAGAGAGAGAGAGAGAGAAGAGAGAGAGAGAGAGAGAGAGAGAGAGAGAGAGAGAGAGAGAGGAGAGAGAGAGAGAGAGAAGTCAGTTCCACAGGAACAGTTGAGGCTGAAAAATGGCAAGCTAGCAGGCTTGTTGAAAGACCCCATTTTGAAGATGGGTTGTGAGTTCTGAATTCAGCCTGTTCAAAACCCCTTACAAGAGGAAATGGGTGGCTCATATTCCCTGAAATAAGGGAAACAAGAGGAACTCTGTGGTGACCTGGAAGAAGAGGTTATCATTTGGAAAACCCGTAATGGGGAAAGTTTCTTCGGCAAGACACCGAAGTGACTGATTGGCGGAAATCAGTTTCTGTGTGTCCAACGAGCAACAAGTCTCTCTCTGAAACCAACAAGAACCTTCCTGAATGGTAACCATTTAAGTTTAAGCATCAGAGCCTGGTGGAGATTCATAAATTTTAAATTCTGTGAACAGTGTAAGAATTGCCTGATACAGGTGAACTTGGAGGAGTGAGAAGTTAATAGTGATAAGTTTCAGATTGATCCTGTTACTATGTTTAAAAAAAATTAAAAGCAACTTGTGTTTAATTAACCATTGTCTTGGTGAGTTTCTATTGCTGCTGGGTTTTTGGGTCCTCTAGACTCGTAACAAATTCACAACTGTCATGTTCTTGAGCTTTCACCTTTCTTGTTTGCATCACCCTCTGCAGCCTAGTCACAGTCTACAGTGTCACTTAGATTCATATCTGCATCAAATCTAGATAGATTGCATTTGATACTTCATCCAGATTATTAATATAGATTGTGAACAGCTGGGGCCTCAGTATTGATCCTTCTGGCAACTCACTGGTCAACCTCCCAGACTGAAGATGACCAATTATTCCATCTGGCAACTAGCTTCTGCTTAGATATACAAAAAAAAGCTTAAAAAAAATGCTTGTGAGATTTGTCAAAATTGATCTCTCTTTTGTAAATTCATCTTGACTCTGTTTGATTAATTTATTAATTTCTAAGTGCCTATTAATAATAGATTCCAGCAATTTTTAAACTCTTAATGTGAAAATAACTGTTATGTATTTGACTGATTTCTCTCTCCCTTTTCTTAAATTTGCTACTTTGAATGTGTTCTTAAATTTCTGGCATTTGTAATGATCCAACTTGGGCATCCATAAGCCCATAAGAAGAAATAGAAGCAGAAAAAGGCCATTCAGCCCATCGAATTTTCCCTGCCATTTAATCAATAAATCAATTATGCCTGTTTCCAATTCTTTCAAAACCTTGGGACACAGGACATCAGTTCAGGGGCTGAGGGTAAAAGTGACACAAGTTGAACAGAATTATGAGAGGCATTGATGGGATAGACAATCAGAATATTTTTCCCAAGGTTAAAATGTCACATACTGGAAGACGTGCTTAAGCTGAGAGGGTTAAATTTAAAGGAGACAGGCAGAACACAATTTTTATACAGAGAGTGGTTGGAGCCTGGAAAGGTCTGTCAGGTTTAATGGTGGAAATTAATACAATAGCAGCCTTTAAGAGGCCTCTTGATAGGCCCTTGAGGTTGCAGGGGATGGAGGAGTATGTACCAAGTGAAAGCAGCAGAGTTTAGACATGTGAGCCACAGAGCCTATTTTTCTCCTTTACTATTCTGTGTAACACAGGAACAGAATATTTGTTTAGTTTATCTGCTTTTTACCTCATAATTTAATATAACTTCCCCTGGCATATCATAATGCACACAGTCTGAAAATGGAACAAGCTTCAAGGAAAGCTAAAATATACAGGGGGACAGGCATACTGTTGGAATGAACTGATGCAATAGCAAATAAAAACCAATGAGGAGAGGCGAGAGGTGAAGGAACAGCCAGGAGGATTGAGGAGTGAGCGACAGGACGGGTGGGTAAAAGGGATGTGCTTACCAGTCTTGGGCCTAGTTCGGGTGAGAGGCGAGAGATGAAGGAGCATTGAGGAGGAGGAGTGAGGAGCAAGCGACAGGACAACAGGATTAACTGGTAGGGACCAATAAAAGGAGGAGAAGGTCAAGGAGCAGCCCTTCGAGTGAGTGGCACAGAGAAGGAGTGGAGCACTGAAGCATTGGCTCAAGAGGCTTCAACATGGAGAGGCTGAGGCACAGGTAAAAGGGGTAAGTTCTTTCTTTTTCATTGAATATAATCACTGAGTTTGCTTCAGGCATGGTAGGTGAGGTCTTGCATTGCTCCTCCTGTGCCATGTGAGACCTCAGGAAGACTGACAGTCTCCCTGATGAGTACATGTGCCCAGCTGCAGCTCCTGATAGACCACATGACGGCACTGGAGCTGCGCGTGGACTCACTTTGGAGCTTCTGGGATGCTGAGAATGTGGTGGATGGTACAATTAGTGAGTTGGTCATGTTACGGGATATGTTAGAATAGTTATGGGTAAAATATGTCTTTAAAAGAGAAAGATTGTGGGGGTTTAGGTTAGGTTACACTTCACAAACAGAGTAACATTTCACAAAATACATCACATCTGAAGTGAGACATTGTGTCACCAGTGACTTTGCAGAGACAATGGAACTGCATTGGAAAGCACTTCTCAAGGAGGAGCAAATGGAACAAAGTCTAGGCTCAGATACTGTTAAGATCTTTCAAAGATTGGATTTAGAACCCTGTAAGAAGTTGTATGGTTTTTACACAGAGAGGAAAAACATACAGGTGATTACTCTTTTGGAGGAAGAGAGAGAGAGAGAGAGAGAGAGAGAGAGAGAGAGAGAGAGAGAAGAGAGAGAGAGAGAGGTCAGTTTTACAGTAGCAGTTGAGGCGGCAAAATGGCAAAATGGCAAGCTGGCAGGCTTGTTGAAAGACCCCATTTTGAAGATGGGTTGTGAGTTGTGAGTTCAGTCTGTTCAAAACTTTTCTAGTCTTCATAAGAGGAAGTGGGATGTGGTCCTACAAATTGAATTTAGGGACCTAGGAGATCAATTAAGGAGTAGGACCTCAAAAGCAACAATCTCAGGATTATTACCAGTGCCATGAGCTAGCCAGAGTAGAAATAGAAGGAGAGTTAGAATGAAAATGTGGAGGGTTTCAGTTTTTTGAGACATTGGAACCAGTTCTGGGACAGATAGGACAACCGGACAGTCTACATTTAGGCAGGGCTGGGATCAATGTCCGAGGGAGATTGTTTGCTAGCGCTGTTGGGGAAGGTTTAAACTAATGCGGCAGGGGGGTGGGAACCTACAAAGAGAGAATGAGGAAGGTGGTACAGAGACCAAAGCTGGAGTTAGGAAAGAGAAAGCAGAAAAATCAAAAGCAAAGAACCCAGAGGTCACTAGATTCTAAAAGGACAATGAGCATAAGGGGCACTTTATCTGAATGCCTGTAGTATTAGAAAGAAGGTTAGGTTAACCTTATCAAATCAGTACCCAGGCGGATGATTTAGTGGCAATCACAGAAACATGGTAGCAAGGTGGGCATGATTGGGAATTAAATTTTCAAGGGTATCAAGAAAAACAAAAAGATAGACAGGTGGGGTGGCGCTCTTAATTAAGGATGATATCTGGGCAATAGTGAGACATGATAAGGAGCAGAGTGTTGGGTCCATCTGAGTAGAGATTAAGAATAGTGGGAAAAAAAATCATTGGTGGGAGTTCTCTATCACTCACCAAATAATAGCAGTGACACAGGCAATTAACCGAGAGATAGCTGAGACATGCAAGATCGGAATGGCAGTTGTCATGGGGACTTTAACTTCCACGTAAATTTGGAAAATCAAGTAGCCTCAAGGATGACTTCATAGAATGCATCTGTGATAGCTTTCTAGAGCAGCATGTTAAGGAACCAACAGGGGAGAATGCTATTTTAAATCTAGTATTGTGCAGTGAGATAGGTAAAATTAATGATCAAGTGGTTGGAAAAAGCGATCATATTATGATTTAATTTCTCATAGCGATGGAGGGTGCGATAGTTAGATTTTAAACTAGTGTATTATGCTTGAACAGGGGAAATTTCAACAGAATGAGGGAGGAATTGGGAGTGTGGATTGGGAGCACAGGCCAGTTGGCAGAACAGTTGAGGAACAGTGAAACACTTACAAGCAGATTTTTTACAGAGCTCAACAAAAATATATTCCCATTAAAAATAAGGACAGTAAGAGAGGGAAGAGTCAGCCCTGGTTAACTAAGGAAATAAAGGAAAGTATAAAATTAAAAGCTCCTGTGTACAAATCCCCTGGTCCTGATGGGATGCATCCCAGGCTACTGAAGGAAATGGCAGGAGTTATAGTTGATACATTAATAGTCATTTACCAAAATTCTCTGGATTCTGGGCAGGTCCTGGCAGATTGGAAGACAGCAAATGTCATGCCACTCTTTAAAAGGGATGTAGGCAGAAGATGGGTAACTGCTGGCCAGCTAACTTAATGTCTGTAGTCAGGAAAATGCTTGAAGCTGTCATTAAGGATGAAAGAGCGAGACATTTAGCACAAAGGGGTTCCATCAGGCAAACGCAGCATGGATTCAGAAAGGGCAGGTCTTATTTGACAAACTTGCTGGAGTTTATAATATAATGGGTGCGGTAGATAGAGGGAAATAAGTTGATGTCGTATATTTGGATTTCCAGAGGGCATTTGATAAGGTGCTGAAGAAGAAACAAAATACAGATGAATAGAGTCGGGAAAAGTATATTGGCATAGAATGAGGATTGGTTAACTGACAGAAGGCAGAGTCGGGATAAATAGGTGTTTTTCTGATTGGCAGACTGTGGTGAATGGGGTGTTGCATGGGTCGGTGTTGGGGCCCACAGCTGTTCGCCATTTACACCGATGATTTAGAAGAGGGGACAGAGTGTAGTATAGCCAAGTTTTTGGATGATACTAAATTGAGTGGAAAAGCAAATTGTACAGAGGATGTGGAGAGGCTGTGGAAGGATATAGATAAGTTAGGTGAGTGTCACCAAAGGTCTGGCAGTTGGAGCACAACGTTAGTAAATGCAAGGTCATCACTTTGGTAAGAAAAATAGAAGAGCAGATCGTTATTTAAATGGTGAAAAATTGCAGCATGCTGTAGTGCAGAAGGACTTGGGAGGGCTTCTGCATGAATCACTAAAAGTTGGGTTGCAGGTACAACAGGTTATTAAGAAGGCAAATGGAATGTTGGCCTTCATCAATAGAGGAATTGAATTCAAGTGCAGGGAGATCATGCTGCCACTGTACAAGGTACTGGTGAGGCTACACCTGGAGTACTGTGTACAGTTCTGGTCTCCATACTTGAGGAAGGATATACTGGCTTTGGAGGCAGTCCAGAAGAGGTTCACCAGGTTGATCCTTGAGATGAGAGGGTTGACCTATGAGGAGACACTAAATTATATGGGATTATACTCAATCAAATTCAGAAGAATGAGAGGAGATCTTATAGAAGCATATAAAATTATGAAAGGGATAGATAAAAGCAGGAAAATTGTTTTCACTGGTAGGTGAGACCAGAACGAGGGGACACAGCCTCAAAATTCAGGGGAGTAGATTTAAGACAGTGATGAGGAAAAACTTTTTTCCCAGAGGGTAGTGAATCTGTGGAATTCACTCCCCAGGGAAGCAGTTGAGGTGACTTCCTTAAACATATTTAAGGTTCAGTTAGACAGATTTTTATATAAAAAAAGAATTAAAGGATATGGGGAAAAGGCAGATAAGTGGAGTTGAGTCAATGATCAGATCAGCCATGATATGGTGGAGCAGGCTCAACGGGCCGATGGCCTACTCCTGCTCCTATTTCCTATTTCTTGTGTTCTTAGTTTGTCTTGAACATAAGAGGGAATTTCTTTGCTGCAAAAAAAAGGTGTGCCCGGTCGTTGGTTAAACAAGATTCACGATGATGTTGCCTGGGTTTGAGGACTTCACTTATGGGGAGTGAATGGATAGCCTGTGCTTGTTTTTCCTTGAGTGAAGGAGGCTATCAGAGACTGATAGAAGTCTACAAGAGAGGCAGATGTTGGGTTGATAGATTTTGTGGTTGATGATGTGAAAAACAAGCCATAGTATTAAGGTGAGAGGGAGGAGTTTTAAAAGTGATCTGAAGATAATAGGATAAGGTTCTAATTAAAGCTAATGGAATTCGTGTTAGAGTTTGCCATGGATGTGGTGGGCCTTGTATATTAAAATAAATGCGACGATGTGCTTTTCACTCAATGTTTACAAGGCAAAGATCCTGGTTCTCTCTGACTTCAGTGATTCTTCGTAAAGCATAAAACCATAGACCCTATAGCTAATAAAGCAGGTCATTCAGCCCTTCTAGTCTGTACTGACCATTGTTCAGATGATCCCAGTAACCTGCACCCATTTCATAGCCCTACAGACCTCACCCATTCATGTATCTATCCAATTTATTCTTAAAACTCAAGACTGAACCCACACCCACCACATCCGATGGCAGCTCATTCCACACTCCCACCACTCTCTGAGTGAAGAACTTTCCCCTTATGTTCCCCCTAAACCTTTCCCCTTTCACCCTAAAGACATGTCCTCTCATATTTCTCTCTCCTAATCTGTCTATACCCCTCATAATTTTGTAAACCTCCATCAAATCCCTCATTCTTCTTCTTCATTCCAAGGAAAAAGTCCTAACCTGCTTAATCTTTCCCTGTAACTCAACTCTTGAAGACCTGGCAACATCCTAGTAAATCTTCTCTGCATTCTTTCAAAATTATTGATAGCCTTCCTGTAGTTAGGCAACCAGAACTGGACACAATATTCCAAATTTGGCCTCACTAATGTTTTACAAAACTTGAACATAACATCCCAAATCCTAAACTCAATACTTTGATTTATAAAGGCCAAGATGCCAAAAGCTTTCTTTACAATCATGTCTACCTTCAGAAAACAATATACCTGTATCCCCAGGTCTCTTTGCTCCTCTGCATTCCTCAGTCCTCTATGTTTTACAATGTACATCTTTCCTTGATTTGCTCTTCCAAAATGCAATACCTTACACTTGTCTGGATTAAAATCCATCATCCATTTACTGGCACATTCTCCCAGTTGGTCCAGATCTCTCTGCAAGCTTTGATAACTTTTCTCGCCATCCACAGCGCCTCCTATCTTTGTGTTATCTGCAAACTTGCTGATCCAATTTACTACGTTATCATCCAGATCATTGATATAGACAACAAGCAACAATGGTCCCAACACAGGTCCCTGAGACCCACCTCTCATCACAGGCCTCCAGTCTGAGAAGCAACCATCCCCTCCCACTCTCTGTTTCCTCCCACTCAGCCAATTTTGAATCCAATTTACTACCCCTCTATGGAGACCAAGTGCCTTAACCTTCTGAACTAACCTCCCATGTGGGACCTTGTCAAAGGCCTTACTAAAGTCCATGTAGACAACATCCACAGCCTTTCCTTCATCTATTTTCTTGGTAACTTCCTCGAAAAAAGATTAATTAAACACGACCTACCACGCACAAAGCCATGCTGACTGTCTTTAATCAGCCCATGGCTGTCCAAAAACTTATATATCCTATCTCTCAGAACTCCTTCCAATAATTTAGCTACTACTGATGTCAGGCTCACTGGCCTATAGTGGTCTGGTTTACTTTTAGAGCTTTTCTTAAACAGCGGGAGAACACGAGCTACTCTCCAATCCTCCAGAACCTCTCCCGTCGTTAACGACATTTTGAATATCTATGGTAGGGCCCCTGCAATTTCAACACATTCCTTCCTCAAGGACTGAAGGAATATCATATCTGGTCCAGGGGTTTATTTACCTTTATTCACTGTAAGGGAGCAAGCACCTCCTCCTCCTTAATTGCCATATGTTTCATGACACTTCTATATGTTTCTCTTCTATCCAAAAGCACTCTGCCAGTTTCCTTAGTAAATACTGTGGCAAAAAAAACTGTTTAAGATCTCCCCCATTTCGTGAGGCTCCACACATAGTTGACCACTCTGATCCTCTAGGGGACCAATTTTTCCCCTTGTTATCCTCTTCCTCTTTATGTACTTGTAGAAACCCTTCGGATTTGCCTTCTCATTATCTGCCAAAGCACCCTCATGCCTTCTTTTTGCCTCCCTGATTTCCTTCTTGAGTATACTTTTACATTTTCTCCACTTTGCAAGTACCTAATTTGCTCCTTGTTGCCTATACTGGTTATATACCATTTTCCTCTTCTTAATCATTTCACCAATATCCTTGGAAAACCAAGGTTTCCTCTGCCTGTTCGCTTTGCCTTTAATCTTGGTAAAAACATGCATGCTCTGCACCCTCAAAATCTCACCTTTGAATGGCTTCCACTTTCTGGACACATCCTTGCCAGCAAACAGCTTATTCCAATCGACTCTCTGAGATCCTTTCTCATTTCCACAAAATTGGCCATTCTCCATTTTAGAACATCAATTCAAGGATCAGATCTATCCTTATCCATAAGTAACTTGAAACTCATGGACATTATGGTCATTGGACCCAAAATGCGCATCTACACAGACTTCTGCCACCTGACCTGCCTGGCTCCCTAATAGGAGATCAAGCATTGCATCCTCTCTCATTGGTATCTCTACATATTGATTTAGAAAACCTTTCTGTACACATTTGACAAACTCCAAGCCATTCAGTTCTTTTACAGTATCGGAGTCCCTTTCAATATGCAGAAAGTTAAAATCTTCTACTACCACAACCTTCTGTTTCTTACAATGGCTTGCTATCGCCTGTCAGATTTGTGCCTCCAATTCTCTTGGACTACTGGGCCATCTATAATACAAGCCCATTAGTTTATACCTTACCCATTCCATATGGCCTCTGGAGGTGAGTCCACAGTGCTCTAAGCACAGCTGTGATATTTTCCCTGAATAACAATGCCACTCCTCCCCCTCTATCACATTTGAAATATCAGAACCCCGGAACATTGAGCTGCCAGTTCTGCACCTCCTGCAACCAAAGCAAGAATGTCATCATCCCGCATGCAAATCCATGCCCTAAGCTCACCTGCCTTACTGACAATACTCTTCACATTGAAGTAGATACATTTGAGGTCATTTCGATCATGTGCGAACCTCTGCTTTCTGTCTTTACATGCAGTCATCACATGAACTTAGTGTCCTCCACATCACTATCTGCTCTATCGCTCTGGTTCCTGCAAATCTAGTTTAAACATTCCAGAGCAGCACTAGCAAACCTATCCACAAGGATGCTTTTCCCCCCTCCCGTTCAAGTGCAAACCATCCCATCGGAACAGGTCTCACCTTCCCTGGAACAAAGCCCAATGATCAGGAAACATGAAGCCCTCCCTCCTGCACCAGGTCTTTAGTCACATGTTTTAGCTGCATTATCTTCCTGTTTCTAGCCTCATGGCATGGGTAGCAATCCTGAGATAACTTGGAGGTCCTGTGCTTCAACTTTGCACCTATCTCCCTAAACTTTCCAAGCAGGACCTCCTCACCCTTCCTACTCACGTCATTGGTCCCTACATGGAACATGACATCTAGCTGCTCACTCCCCCTCCTTAGAATTAAGAAAGTTCGATGCAAGATATTTCATACCCTGGCACCAGGGAGGCAACAGACCATCTGGGATTCTCGATCTCTCCCACAGAACCTCCCTTCTGACCCCCTAACTGTTGACTCCCCTATCATGACTGCACTCCTCTCCTCCCTCCTTCCCTTCTGAGCTGAGGGTTCAGTCTCGGTGCCAGAGTTGTGACCACCACAACTTGTCCCTGGACCACTTCTTACCTCTCAGGAAAAGTAGTCATTGAAGATAAATTTCAGCATCGACTTGATTGTAACTTCACTTGGGAAATTGAGGAAACATGTCTGATGATCAAGGCTTCAAGGCCAGAATTAAATGTGGTCTTCCAGGTTTTTAGTGACCCCTGGAGTTAAACAGGTTTGTTGAAAGGCTCGGCCAAAACTATGTTTATCCTTCACTTTCTATAGATCCTGCGTGACCTGCTGAGTTTCTCCTGCCTTCAAACTAGCTTCTACCAGGACCACTTACAGAAGCAACACAAGACTAGAAAGATACTCCTAATGGTGTCCGCACCCAACCATCCGCCCCTCCCTCACCATGTCTTCTAAATTCTCTAGAAGAATCAATTAAAGAATGTCAGTGACTTCTACCAGGACAACATCCCAGCCATTGTGGTCCTATTTATACTCCACTGGTTCCATTGATAAGTCTTCATTGTTCACATTCCAGATGTTGCACACTATTCTGAATTATTTCAGGGGAAGAGTTGGTCAGGCAGATAAAAGAAAAGATTCATATCTATATGGTAGTATATGGTAACCTGTGATGATGTTCTCCTTTAGAATGGCTGCTCTACCACTGACTTCTAGGAATCCCTAACCCATGGCAGGTCAAAGTGAAAGAGTATATGGGATGGGATTGAGAAGCTCAAGTTCATGCATCAAGAGCACATAGAAGCATTATCTAAAAGTGAAAAGGATGGACCACCTCACAAATTATCTGGTCAAACTCCAGGCATATATGTGCAAGAGTTTGCAATTCCTGTATTTGCCTCATTAGCTACCCCAGAACCCTTAAAACCAAATTAGAAACAAGCCATCCTTAACCACGAGTAAGTACCTGAAAAGGCTTCAGGTAAAATTGGGTAAAAAAGATAAAGATATCAGCCAGTTACTATCCACTTACTCTGCAGTCTAATTTAAATAACGGTGCCAGGAAAAATAGATTCCCAGAAGGACCAAATAACCAACAGGGTTAATGGCAGTAAGGGAGATCAAAAGACACTTTTCAGTAATGTTTGACTCCTTAATCTTCTTTAAAAGAGTGGAAATTTATCAAATGCTTTTGGAAATTACATCTGGAGATCTCCCTAGTCCCCTAATTGAGCTAGACCCTCATAGAATTCCAGCAGATTCATTAGATATGATTGATTGCTTCTAAGAGCCACGCTGACTAAATCTTATGGTCTGTATGTTTTACAGCCAAAGGCTGATACTCTTTAAAAATAGTTTGAAGAATTTTCTCTCTGCAGCTGTTAAACTAACTGGCCTCCAATCTCCTGAAGAACACTGAATAACCTGCTGAGTTTCTCCAGCATTGTGTGTGTTTTTACTTCAACCATGGTGCCTACAGAACTTTGTGATTTAAATCTCCTTAATTCAAGTCTCTCTCCTGAATTCAGAGAGAAGAAAAAAAAGAAGTGATTTAGCTCTTGAAAACATCAACCACTCTTGCTTATTTCCTTACAAAGCCCGAAGGTGGTCTCCATCTGCTCTTAATGCTCTGTGGAAATTTAAAACGTTGAGCTCCTACTTGACATAAGTTTTTCTGATCTTCCACCCACTGTGCATGTACAGACTGCTGAATGAAACTGATCACATGAATGTGGTCACATTTTTAGTGTGTAAATGAGTTCCTGCACAAGAAAAACAAGTAATCCAAACTCAACCTTGGATCCTACAAGGAAATTCAAACACAACAGGAAGAATGGATAACTTGAAAGGAGCAAAGACCAAAGAGGGTTAGCAGCAAAAGGAAAGTTTTCAGCCAAGTATATCACCTAGATTTTCTTTAAACCTTTACTTGCAAGAAATTATCAAGCCCATTTGAAAATTTCCCAGGAGGTCCTGGTTTTGAAGAATTACTGAAACATTTGCCAAGATCCTCAATGAACAAGCACCGGATATTTTATTTCATATTTTCAAAGGACTCACAGAATTTATTCCATAGAATACCTTTTTTAGATGGTTCACTAATGAAAGTCACAGGGATTAATCACAAATAGTCAGTGAAGATCCTTAGTGACCATTGGATTGAAGCTTTCAAAGAGGTTACTAAATATATTTTGAAGACAGTGTAGATAATATGTTTGTATGAACTTCAGTCAGGCTTTTGATGTAGGAGATTAGGACATAAGATTAGAGGGAATGGGCTGAAGACAAATTATCAAATTCGAACCAAAATTCATGCAAGGTGTCTAGATGGAGGACTGCATTTCTGATTGGAAGACAGCGAATAGTGTTTTTAAAAAAAATTTAGACATTCAGCGCAAAAACAGGCCATTTCGGCCCACCAGTCTGTACCGCCCAATGTTTTCTTCTTTTTTTTCTTTGGCTTGGCTTCGCAGACGAAGACTTATGGAGGGGTAATGTCCACGTCAGCTGCAGGCTCGTTTGTGGCTGACAAGTCCGATGCGGGACAGGCAGACACGGTTGCAGTGGTTGCAAGGGAAAATTGGTGGGTTGGGGTTGGGTGTTGGGTTTTTCCTCCTTTGTCTTTTGACAGTGAGGTGGTCTCTGCGGTCTTCTTCAAAGGAGATTGCTGCCCGCTGAACTGTGAGGCGCCAAGATGCACGATTTGAGGCGATATCAGCCCACTGGCGGTGGTCAATGTGGCAAGCACTAAGAGCTTTCTTTAGGCAGTCCTTGTACCTCTTCTTTGGTGCACCTCTGTCTCAGTGGCCAGTGGAGAGCTCGCCATATAACATGATCTTGGGAAGGCGATGGTCCTCCATTCTGGAGACATGACCTACCCAGCGCAGTTTGATCTTCAGCAGCCTCCAAGAACGCAGCGCGGGCTACACACTCTACTGGTCTGGCAAGCCTATGGATGAATGACGCCTATCTGGTGTAGGCTTCATGGTCAAGAACTCCATTGCCTCCAAAGTTGAAAACCTCCAGACAGGCCTCTCGGACCGGATCATGTCCATGCGACTCCCCCTTCAAAACAACCGTCGCATCACCCTCATCAGTGTCTATGCTCCAACCCTCCAGGCGGAACCAGCAGAAAAGGAAAAGTTCTACACTGATCTGCGCAACCTTATTCAACGCACCCCTACAGCCGACAAGGTTGTCATCTTTGGCGACTTCAACGCTCGCGTCAACAAAGACTCAGAATCCTGTCCAGGAATCCTGGGCAAGCATGGTGTCGGCAAGTACAACGACAACGGGCACTTCCTGTTGGAGCTCTGTGCATAACAGCGGACAAACACCCTTTTTCAGCAGAGGGACAGCCTGAAGACTACCTGGATGCATCCCGATCCAAACACTGGCACCTCCTGGACTACGTCCTGGTGCGAGAAAGAGACAAATGACATGTGCTCCATACCAAGGTCATGCCCAGCGCGGATTGCCACACTGACCACCGGCTGGTTCGCTGCAAGCTCAACCTTCACTTCAAGCCAAAGTCCAGGAACAGTAAAGCCCCCAGAAAGAGGTTCAATGTTGGAAACTTGCAGTCAGACGAAGTGAGAGGAAACTTCCAGGCAAACCTCAAAGCAAACCTCGAGGATACAATCTGCCTCATGGACTCGTCCCCTGAAACCCTCTGGGATCAGCTGAAGACTGCCGTACTATACCGCCCAATATGCACCCCATTAACCCATGGTACGTTTTGACTGGTGGGAGGAAACCGGAGCCTCCCGAGAAAACCCACATTGACCCAGGGAGAACATACGAAGTCATTGCAGAAAGCATGGGATTCGAACTCCAGAATCGTCCCAATCGTTGGAGCTGTAAAGACGTTGCACTAAATGCTATGCCATCTGTGTACTTATCCACAACTTCCTGTCCTGTAGATTGTAATCTGAAGATTAGTGACAGCAGGCTCCTCCACAATCACCCTTCACACTGGTGCCCTACAAGGCCATGCACTCACTCTCCTCCTGTACTCCTGGTAGCTCACGATTGCATGGCCAAACACCACTTCAACTCCATCAATAAATTGCAGATGATACCATTGTCATAAGCCAGATCTCAAACAATGATGAGTCAGAACATAGAAGTGAATTATATGATTTTATGCCAGAGCAACAACCTTTCCCTCACTATCAGCAAGACTAAGAAGCCGATCATAGACTTCCAGAAGAGGAGAGGACCTCAGTAACCATGGTCCAGAAATGAAGATAGGAGACATTTTAATGTTCTTTTATGTCCTAAGAAGCCCGAGGAAATACGGCGTGTAACCTCTGTTCCTCAACAACTTTTACAGATGCATCATTAAAAGGTATCCTGTCAGAGCACATTATTGCGTGGCACAGGAATTACTTCACTGACAACCATGAGAAAATGCAGAGGGTTGTGAATGCAACATCAGATATATCTCCCCTCCTATCCATTGAGTCAAGCTGCACTTCCCACTCCCTTGGAAAAGCAGCCAATACATTAAAACACTTATCTGCCATGCCCACACTCTCTTTTCCTCCTCCTGTTGGAAGAAAATCCATGTGTGAGATCACTCCCCACTAGGTTCAAGGGGAGTTTCTTTCCCACAATTTTCATACTTCTGAATGATCCTTCTCACTCGTAAAATAGTGTTGCCGTTTCTTGGTTCTAACCTATCTCTCTCTGTAACTTTTAACTCTGTCCTGTGTTATTACTGCTGTGCTACCGTTTGGGTCCCTGAATGCTTGTTCAATATGTGAATAGGTAGGTATAACAATTACACACAGAAACAGACTAGTTTGGGCCTTCTACTCCATGCCAAAAACCTACTTCCACCTAGTCCCATTGACCTGCACCCAGCCCATAACCCTCCGCACCTCTCTCATCCTTATGCCTGTCCAGATTTTTCTTAAATATTAAAATTGAACCCATTTCTACCACATCAGCCAGAAGCTCCTTCCACACTCCCACCACCCTCTGAGTGAAGAAATTCCCCCTCATGTTTCCCTTAAACTTTCCCCCTTCAATCTCAATGCAAGTCCTCTTGTTTGAATCTCCTCCACGCTCAATGGAAAAAGTCTGTCCACATCGACTCTATCTGTCCCCCTCATAATTTTAAATGCTTCTATCAAATCACCCCTCAATCTTCTATGCTCCAGGGAGTAAAGTTCTAGCTGGTTAAAATTGAGCCCGAATTCACCACTTCAGCTGAAAGCTCATTCCGCACCCCACCACCTCATGATCCCCCTAATCTTTTCCATTTTCACTCTTAACCCATGTCATCTGATTTGTATCTCACCTACCCTCAGTGGAAGAAGCCTATCTACATTTACTCTGTCTACGCCCTTCAGAATTTTAAATACCTCTATCAAATCTCCCCTCATTCTTCTATGATCCAGGTAATAAAGTCTTAACCTGTTTAACTTTCCCTGTAACTCAGTTCCTAAAGTCTGGGCAACATCGTAGTAAACCTTCTCTATACTCTTTCTATCTTATTGATACCTTATCTATAGTTAAGTGACTAAAATCCAAATTTTGCCTCACCAATGTCTTATACAACATCAATGTAACATCCCAACTCCTATATTCAGTACTTTGATTTATGAAGGCCAATATGCCTAAAGCTCTCTTTACAACCCTATCCACCTGTGACACCACTTCCAAGAAATTACGCATCTGTACTCCCAGATTCCTCTGTTCGACCACAGTCCTCAGTGCCCCACCATTTACCACGTATGTCCTTTCTTGGTTTGTCCTTCCAAAATGCAACACCTCACATTTTTCTACATTAAATTCCATCTGCCATTTTTCAACCAATCTTTCCACCTGGTCCATGTCTTTCTTCAAGTTTTGAAAACCTTATTTGCTCTCCACAAATCATAGTGTCATCTTCAAACTTACAGATCCAATTTACCACATTATCATCTGAATTATTGATATAGATGACAAACAACAACGGTCCCAGTACTGATCCCTGAGGCACATCAACTAGTCGTAGGCTTCCAGTCTAAGAAGCAATCATCCACGACTACTATCTGGCTTATCCTGTCCAGCCATCATCAAATCCAATTCACTACTTCACCATGGATACGTAGCGACTGAAACATCCTGACTAACCTCCCATGCAGGTCCTTGTCAAAGGTCTTACTAAATTCCATGTGGATAACATCCACAACCTTTCCTTCATCAACTCCTGGTAATCTCCTCAAAAAGCTCTAGAAGAATGGTTAAACACAACCTACCACACACAAAGTCATGTCAACTATCCATCATCAGCCCATGGCCTTCCAAATAATTGTATATCTGATCTTAGAACACCTTCCAATAATTTACCTACTACTAATGTCAGGCTCACCACCTATAATTGCCAGGGTTACCTTTAGAGAATATTTTAAACAATGGAACAACATGAGCTACCTTTCAATTCTCTGGGCACCACATCCATGACGAAGGACATTTTAAATAGTTCTGCCAGTGTCCCTGTAATTTCTACACTAGCATCAAGGTCCAAGGGAATATCTTGTCAGGCCTTGGGGATTTATCCACACTATTTTCCTTTAAGACAGCAAGCAGTTCCTCCTCTTTAATCTGTTTAAGTTCCATGGCCTCACAGCTTGTTTTTCTTACTTCCCATGACAATGTGCCCTTTTCCTCAGTGAATACTAATGAAAAAAAATTTGAAGATCTCTTCCATCTCTTTAGATCCATACAAAGCCGACCACTCTGATCTTCAAGGGGACCAATGTTGTTACTTACAATCATTTTGCTCTTTATATACCCATAGAAACCCTTAGGATTTCCCTTCACATTGTCTGCCGAAGCAACCTCATGTCTTCTTTTAGTCTTCCTGATTTATTTCTTGAGGTTATTCTTGCATTTTGTTTACTCCTCAAGTACCTCATTTGTTCCATGTTGTTTAAACCTGTTATAAACCTTTCTCTTTTTCCAATATCCCTTGAAAACCAAGGTTCACTATGCCTTCTAAACTTGCCTTTGATCCTGACAGGAACATACAAACTCTGTACTCTCAGAATTTCGCCTTTGAAGGTCTTCCACTTACCTCACACATCCTTGTCTGAAAATCGATTTATCCCAATCCTTGAATTCCATGAGATCCTTTCTCATTTCCTCAAAGTTGGCCTTTCTCCAATTTAGAATCTCAACCCAAGGCCCAGGTATATCCTTCTCCATAATTAACTTGAAACTAATGGCATAATGATCACTGAACACAAAATGTCCCCCCACATGTACTGTCATCTGACTATTCTCATTCCCTAATAGAAGATGCAGTATTGCACTCACTCTAGTTGGTACCTCTCTATATATTCATTTAGAAAACTTCCCTGAATACATTTGACCAACTCCAAGCCATCCAGCCTTTTTACAGTATGAGAATCCCAGTCAATATGAGGAAAATTAAAAGCCCCTATTGTCACAACGTTATGTTTCCTGCAGCTATCTGCTCTCTCTCTCTACAGATTTGTTCTTCAAATTCTCGCTGACTATTGGGCGGTCTTTGTGTGGTCATATCTTTCTTGTTACTCAACTCCACCCATATAGCCTCAGTAGACGAGCCCTCTGGTCTGTCCTGCCTGAGCACAGCTGTGATATTTTCCCTGACGAGCAATGCCACTCCTCCCCCTTTTATCGCACCCCCACCTCCCCCCACCTACTCCATTCTAGCACATTTAAAGCAACGGAAGCCTGGAACATTTAGCTGCCATTCTTGCCCCTCCTGCAACCAAGTTTCACTAATGGCCACAATATCATTATTCCACGTACCAATCCATACTCTAAGCTCATCTGTCTGTCCTACAATACTCTTTGCAATGAAATAGATACACATGAGAACATTTCTACCATTTTAAACTCATTGATTTTTAACAGTGCATGCAATTTTAACATCATATTTTCCCTCCTCCACTCCTCCATCTGCCTTGAAACTCTGGTTCACCTTCCCTAGAAAACTTAGCTTAAACCCACCAAAGCTGCATGAGCAAACCTTTCTGTAAGGATATTTAACCCCTTCCAGTTCAGATTCAAACTGTCCCATTGGAACAGGTCCCGCCTTCCCTGGAAGAGACCCCAATGATCCAGAAACTTGAAGCTCTCCCTCCTACACCATGTCTTTAGCCACATGTTAAGCTGCATTATCCTCCTATTTCTAACCTCACTAGCACGTGGCATGGGTAGCAATCCTGAGATCTCTACTCTGGAGGTCCTGTCCTTCAACCTAATGCATAACTCCTTGAACTCTCCTTGCGGGACCTCCTCACCCTTCCTAACATGTCATTGGTACCACAACATCTGGCTGCTCACCCACCCTCCTGAGAGGGTGATATCTGTGATATCTTAGACCATGGCACCAGGGAGGCAACATACCATCCAGGATACTCAATCTCTTCCACAAAATCTGTCCCACTAACTATGGAATCCCTCATCACTATAGCTCATCTCTTCTCCTCCCTTCCCTTCATAGCCACAGGATCAGACTCCATGTCAGTGGCTTGTTCCTGCTAGATCGTCACCCACAACAGGGTCCAAAATGATATACTTGCTATTGCCCTGCCCTGCCTGCCTGTTCCCATTCCATCTCCTGACTGTCACCCATCTACCCTCCTCCTGCCTCTCAGGTGTGATAGTGTCCCTGTAACTCTTGTCTATTTCCCCCTCTGCCTCCCAAATGATCTGGAGTTCACCCAACTCCTTAACCTGGCTTGTCAGGAGTTGCAACTGGATGCACTTCAGGGACACTACTGGGAGCCCTTTCTGACTATAACTCTGTCTGTTCCTTGCCTCTTACCTGTTCTTGCCAAAGCCTTTTCAGCCATGGCCTTACCACTCTGACTTAGACCACTCCATCCTTTGTCTTCAACTGTTGAACTCGTTTGCCCAATCAACTGGTCTCTCTGTTTTCAACCCCTTTGGCTTCAAAAGTTGAATTCAATTGCCCAGTTCCCAAATTGCCATAGGAAACACATGATTGTGCTAGAGATGTACTGAAGAGTCTTGCCAGTCCATTGTCTGGAATGAAGTGTTTCAGCTACGGGGACAGACCAGATAGGATGGGCTCAATTTCCTTGGAGCAGAAGAGGATGGAGGGGACCTGATGATGTTATCTGAATTTTGAGGAGCATTGAAAGGACACATCATAAAAAATGTGTTCTTCCATCTGAAACTAAAAGGACATTGGGCCAATACACCAAAATGCTGGAGAAACTTAGCAGATCCCGCTAATGTGTCGGGCCTTGGCCCCTGCTGAGTTTTGTATTGAGTACAACCGCAGCATCTCCAGACTTTCTTGTTTCAGGACATTGGGTCAGAGGTTCAGAAAGAATCAGGAGGTTTTTTTTTTAAAACCCAGAGGGTGCATGCCATCTGGAATACATGGCTTGAATAAGGAGTCATGAAGTCAGGCAGCGCAAAAACGGGCCCTTTGGCCTTCTATTGCCTTCTATTACAAATTTGCACTGAACCCATTTCTCAGTACTGGCCTGTAGTCTTATAAGCTTTTGAAATTCAAGTGCTCACCCAATTACTTCTTAACTGCTCCTGCACCTACCACTCACAGGCAGAGCATTCCTGACTTTAACCAGCTTCTGAATGACAAAATCCCTTCTTAGATCCTTTCTTAACCCCTTCCTCCTTGCCATTCATAATACGTACTCCCATTACATTTAAGAAAGGAATCACGGTTAGCACAATGCCATTACAACACCAGTGACACAGGTTCAAATCTGGTGCTGTCTGTCGGGGATTTGTACATTTTCCCTATGACCTCCATGGCTTTTCTCCCATCCTCTAAAAAGATACATTTTGCTGTTTGTAGGTTAATTGGTGTACAGCCTCTCCCCTACTTAGAACCTATGTGACTTATGACCATCTGTGCTTATGACCAAAAACAAATACTGTATTCATTTTAAAACATGAAGAACAAATATGTAAATATAAAAATTACGCTTGGTCATACGTCCATCAGTGCTAACAGTTGCATGTGTACAATAGTGATTGTCAGATGATATCACGGCATTGTGTACATCACAGCATCTCCTTCAGTTCTCAGAACAAAGAATGCTGTACAGGTACAGAAGACTTTGGGAGACTGCCGGGCAGTGGGATCAGTATGGGGACTGATAATGGGCTGTTGGGAGAGCGCAGGGCAGTGAGATCAGTATGGGGACTGATAACCTTGTGACAACATGCCATGTGTCTGTCTTGCCTCCATTTCAAAATCCGACTGGTTGGTTAGAATGGAACATGGCTGTATTTGTCTGGCACAGGATCATGTGTTGGAAGGGCCTGTTACTGTGTTGTATCTCTAAATTTAATTTAAAAATTAACAGTGAAAGGGGAAATGTTTACGGGGAATATGAGGGATAACTTCTTGATACCGTGTGTGGTGGGAGTGTGGTACAAGCTGCCAGGTGAGGTGATGAATGCAGGGTCAATTTTAACATTTAAGAAGAATTTGTGCAGGTACTTGGATGGGAGGGATATGGAGAGCTATGGAATAATGACAGTGGGATTAGGCCAAAAAAATGGTTTGGGACTGTGGTGAATGTCTGCCAAGCTGCCTGTCTCCCCTCTGGTGAGACTAAAAGGGTCGAAGGGGCCTGTTTCTGGACTGTAGTATTCTAGGGTTCTATCAGAATAAGCACCTGATTTACCAAGGCACAGAACACTAAAGACCAAGGGCTGGTAAATGGGATTAATATGAGTACCTGATGATCAGCATGGATATGCTGGGCTGAAGGGCTTGCTTCAGTATTGTCTAATTCTATGACTCTATAAAGAATAAGGACATAGCTTGAGGATTCACAGAGGAGTGTTGTTAGGTTTCCTGTGTCACATCATGCGGAAATTCCCTGAGGTGTCTTGCTCACCAGGTGTGAGGTTTGCAGCCAGTTCATAAAGGGACAAATTGCAGTGCAAGCAACATTCTTCTAGCTTCAGAAGAGTGGATATGCTGAATGCATGAAAGATGTAGCAGCGGGAGAGGGATGGCATGGAGTTCTAGAAGGAATGGAAGGAATCCAGATAGCTTGGTGAAGAACATGTTCTTTGTGCAATGGGATGAGGAACTTATTCCAAGATGACAACATACATGGTATGTTGGTAATGGTAATGCCCTGGTAATGTCCTGGTGGAAAGGTTCTGTAAGCGGATGTGGGCATCTATATAAATATCTGCACTTGGGGAAAGGCTACAATACAGGCAAATGAATGGCTGTGCCCATTCTGCATGTTCCTGCTGTCTGAAAAAAAATTGGATGATGTGTCACATCCCTGAGCTAAGAGTCTAGATGAAGTCCCTAAAGTATTCATCCATCCATCCATGGCCCATCCCTTCGCAAGGGAAGATGAACATGGTGCCTTGCAGCATTTCAGCGTGCCGGGGCAAGGACTTGGAGGCGACAAATGCTTCCCTCTGGGTCCCACGCCACTGAGCCTGGCAGAGTGCAAGGCACGACAGCTAGAGTGACGCGGGATTGCCCCGCAGTGGTCTGTTCCAAAACCGTGCTCGCTGGCCTTTGTCCCTATGGATCCTTAGCCCACTGAGTTTGCTGCTGCAGACCGTGAGGGAAACGGTTTCCCGCGCTATGTCACAGCTGCCAGCCTCTGCTGCCAGACTAACATGTGCTATTTGCCCATACCTGGGGCCCTAAAGTAAGAAGTGAAGATATTACAACAATCAGGAAATGAAGCAATGTTGGTTGAATTTATAAATAACAACAGAGCAATCAAAGTTTTGGGAATGTGTTATTGACTGTCCAGCAGATCAGAAAAGGGTGGTACAAAATGGGTGAATCTGGCATTGTCTGTAAAAAGTTTGTCTATTCTCCTCATGGAAACATGGGTTTCCTCCCAATGCTCCGGTTTCCTCCCTCCCTCCAAAAGCATATGGAGATGTAGGTTAATTGGTATATTTGGGGATCATGGGCTCATGGGCAGGAAAGGCCTATGACCGTACTGTAAAAAACAGAAAATGTTGGAAATACTTAGCTGGCCAGGGCTCATCTGTGGGAAGAGAAACAGAGTTAATGTTTGAATTCAGTGACCCTTTGTCAGACTTGAAAAAGAGACAAAACTTGCTAGTCAAGTTAAAAGGAAGGGGGAAGAGGGAGTTATGTCTCTGGTGTGACCCTGCAAGCCATGTAACTTGGTCAATGAGTAAATGGGAGCAGAGAGAGGGTGAGAGAACTCAGGCAAAATAATCAAGAAAAAAATGCAGAGCAGGAGAAGTAGCCTCGCAGGTCAAACTGGACATGTTTGGTTATTAGTAACCAAATAACAATTAAAGCACAGAAACAGGCCAGTTTGGCCCATGCCGAACACCTACTCCCACCAAGTCCCGTGGACCTGTGCCCGGCCCATAACCTTCCACACCTCTCTCGTTCATATACCTATCCAACTTTTCCTTAAATATTAAAATCAAACCCGCATCCATCACTTCGGATGGAGGCTCATTCCACACACCCACCACAGTCTGAGTGAAGAAATTTCCCCCTCATGTTTGAATCTACCCCACTCTCAATGGAAAAAGCCTGGCCCAATTATCTCTGTTTCCCACATAAATTTAAATGCCTCCATCAAATCAACCCTCAATTTTCTACACTCCAGGGAATAAAGTCCCAGCCTGCTCAGCATTTCCCTGTAACTCAAACCGTGAAACCCAGGCAACATTCTCGTAAATATCCTCTGAAACTCTCTCTCTTCTGTTTATATCCTTCCAATAATTCGGTGACCAAAACTGCACATAATATTTCAAATTTGGCTTCACCAATGCCTTATACAACTTCAACATGACATCCCAACTCCTGTATTCAATACTCTGATTTATGAAGGCCCACACACCAAATACTTTCTTCACCAACCTATCTACATTAGGGTTAGGATTAGGGTTAGGGAACTTTCTGGGAATTATGTACCAGAATTCCTAATCCCTTTGTTCTACTAATTTTTGAATATATGTTTTTTTTTACTTTTTTCTAATTTATAACATGGGTTCAATATGTACCTTCTTTATCATTACTTGATACTTGTAACTTGATATTAATTTACTTTATTATTTATCACTACATGCACTACTGTATATTGTAGCATATAAGTTCTCAAAAAATGGAGGGGGGGAGGGGTCTACTTACATGTCCGATATACTTTTGAGATCTTAAATTCACCGATCAAATCAGATTGACGTCAATTTGGCATCTGCATCGATGCTGCCTGGTCGGCCGAGGTTCCTGCTTCCAGCAGGAGCACGATGTCGCTGCTCCTGCCTGCTAGGTTGAGGTTTCTGTTCTCACCTGGAGAATGACGTCACTGCTCCAGCTCTGTGGGCCAATGCCGTTGCTGTCTGGCAGGCTGAGGTTTTATTTTTAACTTATTTAATTTACAGTTTTGTTACTTGCGATTGGGGTGTTTTCAAAAATTTTGGGTTGTTCCTGGGAGGCCTGGACAACCTGAAAAATGGGGGTTGACTTATACACTGGATATACCATAAAACCCTTAAAATTAGTCTCAAAAATGGGGGTTGACATACACCAAAATATACAGTAGGTGTTTTCCATATATTAAAACCAAAAAAAAAGATTGAAAAAAAATCAAATCTGAATTAGGACTGAAAATACAGATTGAGTGTTGCCCTTAAAATAGCATGGCATAGATTAGTATTTAAGGGAGAAATTGATAGGTTCTTGTTACCCAAATGTTGTATGGAGAAGTCTGGACTGTGAGGCTGAGTGGTAAGGTGGATCAGCTCATGATTGAATGGCAGGGCAAACTCATTGGGCTGAATAGCCTATTTCTGCACCTATGCCTTATGGTACTTATGGCTTCCTTAACTGGGTTCTTTTGTGAGAAAATAGGAACAGTTGCTTTTCAGATCCACGACATGAAAACTTTCACCTCAGATGTATATTACATGTTGAAATTCCACTGACGTTATTTAAAAGAGTTTGCTTTGCCAGGATAGGTGCACTGGGAAGAATGAAGAATCCACAGATAAGAAGGCAACACATTTCCCACCAAACATGCAGAACTGCAGGTTAAACCAATTTTCAACAGCGCACATATCGTTTATTGTCAGAGCTCGCAAATTTTTGGTCCTTGAGTTTTGTGAGGTAGAACTGATGTTTGTGTAATATCTTTTATTATATAATTTATAAGGAATTATAAAACAGTTACTGTATTAGCAAGCTAAGTAGTGGCATTAATTCTGATTGAGGACTTTGAGAGTTTCCATAAACGTATTAAATTTGAACTGGAAAAGGTAACTTTAATGGACCAAATGGAAATGGAAATACTCCCAACCATCCACATTTCCACTGATTTGCAACGGTACGGGTACAGATTTAAATTAGTGTAATTTTTCTTTTAAATTTTCCAACATGAAAGAATTTATTGTCATGAACATGTGTCATGAAATTTGCTGTTTTAAGGCAGCATCACAGGTGCAAAAATTGCTATAAATTACATTAAACAAAACTAAATTAGTGCAAAGGTGCTTCGTAAAGCAAACTTGCCTTGCTTGAGGAACAATGCAATGACAAGAGCAGAAAATTGAATGCCTGTAACCATATAACCATATAACCACTTACAGCACAGAACAGGCCAGTTCGGCCCTACTAGTCCATGCCGTAGCAAATCCCCACCCTCCTAGACCCACTGACCAGCACCCGGTCCATATCCCTCTAGTCCCCTCCTATCTATGTAACGATCCAGTCTTTCCTTAAATGTAACCAATGATCCCGCCTCGACCACGTCTGCCGGAAGCTCATTCCACATCCCCACCACCCTCTGCGAAAAGAAATTTCCCCTCATGTTCCCCTTATAATTTTTCCCCTTCAATCTTAAACCATGTCCACTAGTTTGAATCTCCCCCTTTCTTAATTGAAAAAGCCTATCCACATTTACTCTGTCTGTCCCTTTTAAAATCTTAAACACCTCTATCAAGTCCCCTCTCAATCTTCTACACTCCAGAGAAAAAAGCCCCAGTCTGCACAACCTTTCCCTGTAACTCAAACCCTGAAATCCTGTCAACATTCTCGTGAACCTTCTCTGCACTCTCTCTATTTTGTTTATATCTTTCCTATAATTTGGTGACCAAAACTTTACACAGTACTCCAAATTTGGCCTCACCAATGCCTTGTACAGTTTTAAAGAATTGGGCGTGCCATATGTTGCATGTCCTAGTAGCATCTCAACCTATTTCTAACTTTTCACACAGGAGGAGGAGGAGGAGGAGGAGGAGGACCCTAACAGGTGTTATGGAATAGTGCAATAGTGGAAGTGAAACCCAATGTGCAGCGATAAGTTTCCATGCAAATAATCAAACATCCCTGGAAACCAGCCAACATGTTCAACACTTCTGCTGAAGTGTGATACATGAACATTTTGAAAAGAAAGAAGGAAACAGAACCAAGAGTGGGCCAAGCAAAGCTGAGCTTGCCACACCATTCAGGAAAAGCATGGCAAGTTTTGTCCCCTGACTTGAGTGACTGACCCCTATATTTCTTGATTTCCTTTGATTCCAATTTTCACACACTTGATTTAGTTAGTTTGAATATTAACCCATACATAGAGAAATTTCTCCTCAACTATGATTTCTGTTTCTCAGCTGGTAGATAAACCAGATGGCATCTCCCATACCATTCCTGTATATTCTCCACCTCAATTTTCAAAACTCCAGGGAGCATCAACCAATCTTCCACAATCTCATCTCATGGGGCAATTTTCTTAAAGTTAAGAGTCAATCTACCAAATCAATCAACACCATTCTCACAGCAAAATAATTGATCTCCTTTTATAGATCTATATTGGGGCCTCCATGTCGATGCAACCACAAAGAGGGCTCCCAGTGACTATACTTCATGTGAAGTTTGAGGAGATTTGGTATTTCACCAAAGACTCTTGCTAAGTTCTACAGGTGTACCCCGGAAAACATCCTGAGTGTTTGCATCACTGTCTGGTATGGAGATGCCAATGCACAGGACAGGAAAAGGTTTGAGAATTGTGATTTCGGCCAGCACCATTATGGACATCAGTCTTCACTCCATTAAGAAAATTTGCAAGGAGCAGTATCTCAAAGAAAGCACACTCTTCTCAGAAGGAGAAGGAGGTACAAGATCCTGAAGACAAACATCCGACGATACAAAAACAGCTTCTTCCCCTCTGCCATCAGATTTCTGAATGGACAATGAACCACAGGCACAACCTCATTTTCTCCTCTTTTTGCATCAATTTAAAAAAAATGTTATTATAGCAATTTTCACACCTGTGATGCTGCCACAAAACAACAAATTACATGAGATGTTCTTAACAATAAATTCTGATTCTGAGATGCAGAAGTCAGTGGTCTTCTGCACAAGCAATCCATGGGACCAGCTGACTTATACCTGGTCCGCTTCTGCTATATTGAGCATGTAATTATCCAGACATCAAAACATCAGGCGCTACAATTGGCTTTCCTTTAGTCTCGAATAGTATTACTCACCTGTGTGTTAAAGATGGTCTGTGGTGATACAGCAAAGACAAATATTAATGAGATAATAAGCTAGTAATCCATAAAACAAGGTTGTAAATTTAATGGAAAAAATTAAAATTCTCAAAAACTAAATTTTCCACCAAAAAAAGTGGTTTTGGAAGGGGCTTGAGTTCACTTTACTACATATCCACTTCCTAGATATAGATAGTCCATGAGTTTGTTATAGGAGGTATGAGGTAAATCAGAATATATTTATGGTGATCTGTAGTTGAAAAAAAAGGTTGAGAATCTATGGTCTAGATTTTCATAATATTTTAATGAAGGTCACAAGCCCAAAATGTCAGTTCTGTATCTTTACCTTTGCTACATAGAGGACACTGTTTGACCTGCTGAACTTCTCCAGAATTTTGTGTTTTTACTATGGTCTTTTTGCCTATGACTCCCTTCTAATTCTGTTTAAAGTTTATGGGCCCCCTTCCCCAGGAAGCAGTCAAATTTAGGTGGTTTATTCCTGTTGACTACATAAAGACATTAAAAATATTTTATGATTTCTGCCTGTGGCCCACCTTACATGTGCTGTGGCTCCCAGGGTGCATTATGGCCCCTCTGTTGGGAATGGCAAGTCTAGATCATTTATATATAAGCATTGATAATTAAAAAAAACTTCATATATCTGAAATTGAAAACAAAATAAAGAAAAATTAATTTTAATTTTACAACACAATAATAAGTCCTTCTAGCCCATGAGTCCATGATGCCCAAACACACCCACATGACCAATTAACCTACTAACCTTGTTCATTTTTGGAATGTGGGAGGAAACCGGAGCACCTGGGGAAAACCCACGCAGACATGGGAAGAACGTAAAATGACCTTACAGTCAGCGCTGGATTCGAGCTCCAGTCACTGGCACTGTAATGGCACTGTGCTAACCACGACACTAATTTGGTCAATCACATTACTTTGGCTGTTGATCAGCAAAATGTACTTTCTCTTGTAAATTTGGAGATTTCAAGCTCTGAAAGGGCTGAATTTAGAAGTGCCCAAGGACACAAATTATGATTGTTGGAGTCGTGATAAAATAAATAGTTAATAGGATAGCCTTTATGGAGCTAAAAGCACAACCTAGGATTACATTTAAAATATTTGGATTCAGATAATAACCTTGGACTCAGAAAATATATATTTAAATCAAGTACTTACCCTCATGTGGCATGAACTCTCATTATCATCTGTTCCCCCATTGAAATACAAAAGTCAAATTTCCTTTTACTCTTTGCTATTAACTGTTCAATTTATGCAGTAACGCCCGCCCACTAATTGAGTCATTCAGCATGGAAATAGGCCCTTCGGCTCCACTGGCCAATGTCGACTAAAAAGCCCCACCCACACTAGTCCCACCTACCTGCATTTTGCCCATATCCCTCTATCATATTCATGTATCTGTCCAAATGTTTCTTCTGCCTTGCATTAATACTTATTGCAGCTACCTTCTCCTGGAGCTTTTTCCATATAATCCACCACTCTCTGTGACAGAAGGTACTCCTCAGGTGCCTATTATCTCTCTCTCTCTCTCTCTCTCTCTCTCTCTCACTTATAACCTATGACCTCTGGTTAGTACATGGTCCATGAATAGATGGACAATAGCTGGACAGAGTGGTAAGGAAGGCATTTGGCACACTTGCCTTCATTGGTCAGTGAATACAAGACCGGGGATGTCATGTTTCAATGCGCAAGATATTAGTGAGACCACATGTGGGATACTGTGTGCTTTTTTGGTCATCCAGCCAAAGGAAAGATATTAAACTGGAAACGATGCAGAACAGATTCAAGAGCTGATGCCAGGATTGGTAGTGATGCACCATAAATTACCTCAAAAGACTGAAGTTGTGGAACTGATCGGTTTTTATTGACTATAGATTGGGTCAGCAATCAACTTCATCGACTGATTGTGGCAGGAAGAGTGGGGGGCATGCAAAGGGATCAGTCTTGGGAGGCATGTCCAGCTGGCAATAACCAATCATAGTATAACAGTGGTTTACCACATTTATCCCTCCTTTTTAAGAAGAGTCCTGCAGGGTGAGAGAAAAAAATGAAGCATAATACACATATACATATTTTACAGGCCAAGTTTGTCAGGGGGTCTCCTCTGCCTGCAGCAGCCAAGAGGCAGGTGAGTTGTCATCCAAACCTTGGAGGGTCATGTTGAGCATCTATGTCAATTCAACCACCCCTTGAAGGTTGAGTACCTTCTGCTCCAGGAGTCTCTGTATTATGTATCAGGACTGGATGCCAGCCACATAGGAGTCTTCCACATTCTGAGCAGCTGTCACAGCTTTTTAGTTGCAAGCCCTGCAAAGGGCCCAGAGGTTCCGCATGTACTCAGCGCTCGACTCACCGGGTCGCTGGCTCGTGGTAGCCAGGAGGTGCCTAGCTTAGACCTCATTCACCCTTCTGCAATGCTGGACCTTCAGTATACCCATGGCCTCCACTTACGATTTGGCATCGTTGATCATTGAGAAGAACAGGGGCCGGACTCGTGAGAAAAGGAGTTTCAGTGTCTCCTCGTCTGTGTTAACGATTTTCATGGTCACCGTTAAAAAGTCCTCAAAGCTACGTAGTCAGTGTTTGAATGTGTTCAGAGCATCAGAGGATCAAGGGTCAATGTTGAGTCTCTCTGGTTTCAGGTATTGCTTCATTTTTTTTGAAAAATTATAGTCAATAAAATTGATGCACCATCATTTACCACAAAAGAATGAGGTTGTGGAACTGTTAGGCTTTTATTGACTATAGTCTGGAGCAGCAGCCAACCTCATCAACTGATCATGACAGGAAGAGGGGGAGAATGCAAATGGGTAATGGGTAGGATCGGTCTCGGGATGCATAGCCAATCACAGTATAATATTGGTTTACCACAGGTAGGCTTGAATTTTAAAGAGAGGCTGGATAGACTGGATTCCCTGGAGCACAGGAGGCTAAAAGAAGAACCTAATAGAGCATTAAAAAATCATGAAGAGTAAATAGTTAGAGGCTTTTTCCCAGGGCAGAAGAATCTAGAGAATATAGATTTAAATGAGAGAGCAAAGATTTAAAAGGGACTTGAGAGATACTTTCCTTCATGGAAGGAAATGGATATATGGAACAAGCTGCCTGAAGAAGTGATAGATAGGGGCTCATTTGTAACGTTCAGAAGATGTTTAGACAGGTACTTGGATAGGAAAGGTTTAGAGGGACATGGATGCAGGAAAATGGGTCTAACTTGGTCAACGTGGAGAAGTTGGGTCAAAGGGCCAGTTTCCTTTCTATGGAACTCTTACGATTTTATTAGAAATTTAATGACATTGAAAGTTCTTTATGGTAAAGATCCATTTGATATTCTTGATGCTCCTCTGAATTGTAATGCCCACAGATTATACCTCAATGCCTGCAAAATGAATGAGCTGATCATTCACTTCAGGAAGCAAGATGGAGCACCCTTATCTGTCTCAATGGTGCTGAGAGGAGATCATGAACAGCTTCAATTCCCAGGAGTAAATATCACCAATAGCTTGCCCTTGTCTAACCATGTCGATGTTATGATCTTGGAAGCATATCAATAACTCTATTTTCAGAAGTTGAAATAAAATTGGTATGTCTCCTACCAGTTTTTACACATGTACTATAGAAAGTGTACTGCATGCATGCATGACAACTTGGTAAGAGAATTATTCTATCAAAGACCAGAAGAAACTCCAGAGAGTAGTGAACATAACTCAGCTATCACATAAACTAACCTCCAATCAATTTAATCCATCTTCACATCCCATGGATCACACATCACTCGATATAGGAGCAGAAATATTCCAATTGGCCCATCGAGTTTGCTCTGCCATTTTATCGTGCACTGATCCATCCTCCCTCTCTGGCCTTCTCCCTGTAGCCCTTGATGCCCTGACTAATCAAATACCTGTCAATCCCTTCCTTAAATACATCCAACAACCTTGCTTCTACAGCCGCCTGTGGCAACAAGCTCCACAAATTTGTGACCCTCTAGCTAAATTGCCTTGGGAAACCTACAGATATATTGAAGGACACATCCCTTCGCATCCCACCCCAATTATATACTCTTCTCCCCCTTCTGCAGAAGAAACAAGAGCTTGAAAACACAGAACTCCAGTTTCAAGGATACTTTCTTCCCTGATGTTGTCAGACTCTTGAAAGGATCCCTCATTGGTAAATGACAATGCCCTTGCACTTACCGTATTTTTCTCCCTGCCCAGCACTTTATCCAAGTAATACTTTACCCTGCACTTATAGACTGACTGCAACATTTTTATTGAACTATACTGTTGTTTAACTATTGCACATCTGCTGTACTTAAGCGTTGATTTGCCTGGATGGTTTTGCACAGAAAACAAAGCACTTTTCTCAGCATCTTGGTACACAATGCAATAAACAATTAAATTCAATTCTATTGCATGGTGAGATAAATGCATTTGTCAGCTTACAAGCACCAAGTTATAGCAAGAGACCAGAATGAAAATCAAAACAAATTATTGACAATGTTAGATGAAGCAAATCATAAAAAATAACAATATTACATTGGAAATACTGAGTATTACAGAAAGATAAATTGTACTCTTTTGCCTCAGGTTGAACTCATTCAACAAGTATTGTGTCATGTAAAAACAGTAAAATTGAGAGCAAAGCCTATCCCGCAAAGACAATATTTCAGAATTGACCTGATGGCACAAACATAAAGAATGGAAGTAAGATGTGTGGCTTCTTTGATTTTGTTTATCACCTTTCCCAACAAAATGTAATCACTTTACTCATTCAAGAAAGATACCATAATGTAACTAATTCATATCATGAAATAGAACATATTCTTTTCAGTTTGCATTCTTTGAAAACCTGAGTTACACAAAAAACAGAATCACAAGTTGACCGATTTTGTTACGAATCTTTGGAGAGAAAAAATAAATGACCCTTTAGAAGAACAGGTGGAGAAGAGAGGTTAACAGATTGGTCACAGTGACATGATTTGTCTCACTCGGGGGAGAATGATTCACTACTGGAGGTTTTGTTTCCGTCTTTTGTTTGGGAACGTTTGGGAATAAATGTGGGTATTCTTACTTCCTTCCTTTACAGGAATGAATTTGCCTTCCCACCTTGTAAATCACTCACTTCTGCCACCGATAACACTGTTCCTACACACAACCAAGTCTGTCTATTCTAAATATTCCAGCCTACCTGTTCTCATGCTGCTCCATAAGCTATCATTTCTAATCCATCACCCTCCATACCCAGATATCCACACTGTCCTCTCTCATCCCTAACCTATGTGTTAA
The DNA here is from genome assembly GCF_036971445.1 of Narcine bancroftii. NCBI lineage: Eukaryota > Metazoa > Chordata > Chondrichthyes > Torpediniformes > Narcinidae > Narcine > Narcine bancroftii. The sequence continues at coordinate 21,292,606 of NC_091471.1, forward strand.
ATTCCTGATTTAAATATTTATATCTCCTCGTCTTAGCCCTGGTCAATATGGCCTAAAACTGCTCAATGTATCCCACTCCACATTCTGCTACTTTGGATTTAAAGGATGAACAGAAAGGCTTCATATGATTGGTGGAACTCAGTGGGTCAGTCACTAGTCATGGGTAGAAATAGTCATTCAACATTTCAGGTCAGGACCCTTTATTGAGACTGATATATTAAGGGGGAAAGATTGGTAAGGGGCTAAGACGTGATAGGGTAAGGGACAGATGGCATGAGAGTTGGAGAGATAGGTAGGGAGAGGGAAGAAATGTTAAAGAGGGGAACTATAGTAGTAGGTAAAGAGGAAATGGAAAGAGTGGGACCTGATTGGGAAAGGATAATTTAAAAGTGGAAAAATCAATGTTCGTGCTCTGAGGTGCAAGAGGAATATGATGTGTTGTTCCTTAAGTTTAAGTTTGGTCTCACCCTGACGATGGATGAGGGTGAGAACAGACACGTCACTGGAGGAATGGTTGGCTACAGGAGTTATACACCTGTTAAGGGATTGCAGTACGTCAATCATCAACATAGTGGGGGGGGGGGGGTACTCGAGATGGCAGAGGTCGACAGCATCGAGTCCACGCTGCTGAAGATCCAGCTGCGCTGGATGGGTCACGTCTCCAGAATGGAGGACCATCGCCTTCCCAAGATCGTATTATATGGCGAGCTCTCCACTGGCCACCGTGACAGAGGTGCACCAAAGAAAAAGGTACAAGGACTGCCTAAAGAAATCTCTTGGTGCCTGCCACATTGACCACCGCCAGTGGGCTGATAACGCCTCAAACCGTGCATCTTGGCGCCTCACAGTTTGGCGGGCAGCAGCCTCCTTTGAAGAAGACCGCAGAGCACACCTCACTGACAAAAGGCAAAGGAGGAAAAACCCAACACCCAACCCCAACCAACCAATTTTCCCTTGCAACCGCTGCAATCGTGTCTGCCTGTCCCGCATCGGACTGGTCAGCCACAAACGAGCCTGCAGCTGACGTGGACTTTTTTTACCCCCTCCATAAATCTTCATCCGCGAAGCCAAGCCAAAAGAAAAAGAAAAAAAAAAGGGGGGGGGGGGGAGTGCTGGGTAATGGTACCCAAGTAGAATTGGAAAAGGGACTTTTTTGTCACACCATTAGCAGCCAAGGTCCACCTGTGTGTTCATGTCAACATCCTGGAGGAGATGGGAAGAGTCAAGGAAGAAGTGAGGATGTTTTGCCAAGTGGTAGAGCATTAGTCATTAGGGGCTCTGTGTTCAAGAAGGAAGTGGAGTGCCCTGAGACCTTCCTGATGGGGAAAGGATATGTAAATGAATTGCACATCCATGGTGAAGATAGGTGCTGTGGGCTGGAGAATAGGAACTCTTAAATTTGGAGAATGTAAATGATGATCCAGAAGTAGGTGGGAAGGGATTGAACATGGACATAGAACATACAGATCCTTCAGCCCTCGACGTTGTGCTGATCAACATATTTTACCAAATAAAATATACTAAATCCTTCGTACCTTGTAACCCTCTATTTTTCTTTCTTCCATGTGCCTAAGAATCTCTTAAATGCCTCTACTGTTTCAGCCTCCACCACATCTCTGGCAAGGCCTTCCAGGCACCCGTAACTGTCTGTAAAAAAAAACTGACCTCTGATGTCTCCCCTAAACTTTCCTCCCTTCACTTTATGGAGATGTCTCCTAGGGTTTGCTATTCCTGCCTTGGAAAAAAAAAATCTTTGGCCATCCACTTTATTGATGTTGCTCAGAATCTTGTAGACGTCTATCAAGTCTCCTTTCGTCCTTCTTTGGTCCAAAGAGAAAAGTACCAGCTCTCCTAACTTTGCCTCATAAGACTTATTTTCCAATCCAGGCAAATATCCTGGTAAATCTCCTCTTCACCTTCTCCATAGCTTCCACATTCTTCCTGTAATAAGGTGACCAGAACTGAAAACAATACTCTAAATGTGGCCTCACCAGACATTTGTAGAGTTGCAACATGACCTCTTTATACTTGATCTCAATCCCCTTAATAATGAAGCCCAGCGTCCCGTAGGTTTTCTTAACTATCCAATCAACTTGCGCGGCAACCTTGAAAGATTTGGACTCCACACTCTTAAGTATCTGACCATTAACCCTGTGCTTACCCTTCTAGTTTGACCTTCCAAAATCCATCACACCCTTATCTGGATTGAACTCCAATTGCCACTTTTCTGCCAAACTCTGGATCGTATTTATATCTCTTGTAACCTATGACTTCCTTCAGTACAGGGAAGACTGCATAGATGTCAATAACATTAACAGCAAAGAACTAGGGTGAGCCCTGCTGGCACTGGTCTCCCAGGTGACAATGTGAATGACCCATGACATTGAGGAAAAGGGCATTACCTGGTCAGCCACAGCGCGAGCCAGCTTATCCATTCTGGAGCCCGCTTCTGCAATCTTCTTTGCTGCGTTGATTACATCAGATGTATTTTTTAGCGGCCCCTTGCCCCTACAAGATATTGGAAAATAAAATAAAGTGATAAATGAATCTTCTAGTTCAGAAACATTGGGCGAACTGATACATTTTAAATCATTTTGGAGGGTGATTTCAGAATTGTGTGAAGAGACCTTGATTTTGTTTTTAATTTGATTGGGAACAGTCATCAAAAGAGCCTTGTGTTGGAGGGACAAGAATTGTTGATGATCCTTCTATTAAAATAAATCACTTGCAACAAAAGAATAGGAAATGCTGGTAATACAAAACAATAGTTGAAAGGTCAACATGTTCATTAGCACTTCACCAGAAATGCATTAAGTAAACAACTTGAGTTTCATGAACAAGCCCATGGCAAGAATGGTTGAGAGAATAATCGTGTCAAGAGCACAAAATGGTAAATCACCTGTGCAAATGCCTCTGTGATTAAAAGTGTTCTAAAATCTTAATTTAATGATAATTTATTGTCAGATACACATCTACAATGTACAGATGGACCAAAATTCTTACTTTCTGCAGCCAAACAAGTGGAAAGATGCACCAAAAAAATGATATTCATTACTCAGTGCAAAATATAGAAATGATATTCACAATGAATGTTCCCTCTAATTTATAGTAGTCAGTGGGCACAAGAATCTTAAGTTGTGCATTTTTTTTTACTGCAAGGTATGTGCGTACTGAATGCTTGTGCAAATGTAAAACTTAAAACTGTTTCAAGATAATTTTGGAACAGCCTATCTCTCATGGCTTATAAATCTGTATTGGCGTGTTTTAATATAGTACAATTATGAGTGGATTCTTTGAAATAACCTATTTAGTTAAGATTTTATTCTATACTTTGAACTGCTTTGTACGCTGGTTGCAAAATGTGTGTGTGTACAAATATAGCTTAGAGTCTCACAATCAGTGCAAAAGTGGCATTTTAATAGCGCAGACTTGTCTTTATGATGTAGGTTAGAGGTGCTACAAGATTCTGTGTCTTCTTCTCAAAGGGAGCAGTGAGAAGAAGTTGTGACCCCCGTGATGGGTTTTTTTTTATGATGCTGGCTATCTTCGAGAAACAGTGACTTATATAGATGTCTTAAATGGATGGGAGGTCAATCACAACATTCTGTAGACACTGTGGTTGAAGTAAAAATACAAGATGCTGGAGAAGCTCAGCTCAGTAGGTCAAACAGTGACTTTATGGAGCAAAAGCAATGATACAGAACTGACATTTAAGGCTTTAGACTGTGTGAGAGAATGAGAGAATGCCAGCTAGCAACAAAAAAAAAGGTGGGGGGGGGGTTGTCAAGGCAGGAGATGATAGGCGGAGAAGGGGGAGGGAACAGCAGCAATGAGGGGGGAATGGTAGGGCTGGGTGGGTGAAAGAACAGGATGGAGATGAAAGGTGGAGGGGGAAAGAAAAGGCAATCAGGTTTAATGGAAAGCAGAAAAGTCAATAGGCCTTTTCAAACTGCTGTGTAAAATGGGGTTAACCGGGCAATATGCCTGGTTAGCCCCAGTTACGCAGCAGTTAGAAAGGGTCCAACTGGGTTGACTCCATCGAAACCCAACCGAGTCCCTGACCTACCTCAGAGATAGTCAGGGAACCCAGTTAAGCATACCTAGGTCTCATCCCTGGCCAATTTGTAAACGAAAATGGCCGATCCGCTTATTCCGGTGATGTTAGCACTTGTGTGGGTAGGACGCCGGACAACCAGCATCAGAACAACTGGCAATACTTCCGGTGAGTGCGTGATGTGTAATTGCGGGGGCGGGATCCCCTTAAATTGCCAGGTCGGTGATTTAATGGGTCGGTTCCCTTGAAATTTAAATGTGTTTCCAGCACCTTTGGCCCAGTAATCGCATTCGAGTCCGATGAGCGCTACCCAGGTACTGCAGTTTAAAAGAAGTTAATGTTCATGCCATGTGGCTGGAGGGTGCCCAGCTGGAAAATAAGGTACTGTTCCTAAAATCTGTGTGTGGGAAGGATGGGACAGTACACAAGGCCATGGACAGACATGTGCTCACATGTCTGCTCACGCTGACTAGCCCCCCTCCCAATGACATGTCAAATCTGCTCAGTCTTTTAGAAGCTAGAGTGAATGGTGTTCCCTCTTAATGGTAGCCTGAATGTGCTGGCTCTAAGGGCGGTCATCCGATGTGTGGAATCGGTCACCATTCTTTCCTTTCTCTGAACGATGGCAGACCCTGGCAATATTTAGTGAATTTCTTATTTTCAAGTGCATGGGAGCTATTTTCAATTTCTTAAATCTTTGTAGGATGTTCAAGAGACATAAATGTTTAGATTTAGACTTTTTTTAGATTTTATATATACATATATACACAGCACAGTGACAGGCCCTTTCTGCCCAGGAGCCCATACTGCCCAATTACACCCTAATGACTTACAACCCCGGTACGTTTTGAATGGTGGGAGGAAACTGGATCCCCCAGAGAAAACCCAGCCAGACAGGGAGAGAACATACAAACTCCTTACAGTCAGTAACCCCAGTCCCAATCGCTGACACTGAAACTGTGTTGCGCTAACTGCTTCACTAACTGTGCCAGTTCTAACCTGTGACTGTAGCAGTCTGAATCAGATCTATTATCATGAGTAATATTGTCAGAATACTGACTTTTATTGCAGCTGAAAGAGATATATGCATTTATCAATTTTCTTCTTGGTTTCCTATTTTAACTTCTCTACCACCTTCTTTAAAAATCACTTGGGTTGATTTTTATTTGGGGTGCCATGTCAAAATTTGATAAATGTTAAACTGACAAGATATCCCTGAGATATCACAAGCATTGACAAAGAGCTTAACGCTCCAGAGTGATGATACTTTTTCAGGCTCAACAAGAGAAGTGCATGTCATAGTGCATGTGCATCTAGCATTAGAAAGGCCAAATACAACGCGCTGGTACGGACCTGCAGAGAGCAGGGAGCAGAAACACAGTGCTCCCTGGGGCTAATCGCCTAGTCCAACTGCTGACAGCACCACACCGGCTTTAACCAGCCGGTTAAAGGACCCGACAGTGGTTTTAATTTAAAAATTCTTTGATTGCTGTGTCGGCGCCCAAAATGGTGTGTCTAAAATTAGCAGGCAGCCATGAAAGGTTAGAACCTCGAGGACTGGTGGAGGGAGCCAGAAAACGCCCCTCTCCCCCACCCCATTTGAGAAGGAGAAGCAGAGAAGGCAACCCACAGGATGGTGACCATGGAGGCGGACCAGTCAATAACACACAGGCTGTTGGCGATACGAGGCGAGGATCCCACGGAGACCGGCAACTGGCTCGAGATTGGCTGTAAAGACATTGGGACTGGGATGCGGGTGGGTGCCGAGGGTGCTCAAGGTTTCCTGATTGTGCAGGAGGTTCGGATCTGTTTGGGGTCTGGAATGTACTTCCTGCGGATGTATGGAGGCAGTTTCCATTGTTCCTTTCAAGGGACAATTTGATAAGCATCAGGTAAGGAAATAAAATCCAGGGGTACAAGGAAAAAGCTGGAGAATTGGAGCTAGTGGTAACCAGCTGGAATGGATGATGGTTCTAATTACCTCCTTCTAATTGCAACTATTCTAAGAATCCATACCAAAAGGTTTTACAAATTAAGCAAAAAAAAATTCACCAGATATGGATATTGTGTAATGTTAGTGTAGCCTTTCCTGTGTATAATTCGATTCCTGGGTATGTGTAATGGCATCACATGCACAAATTATGTCACCTGTACTGTTTTTCACTGTACTAACATTACAAATCGAGTGCTCCTCTGATGTTTAAAGGGTGTAAGTCGACCTTGGTTGCTGTCAGTCAGGCCAGCAATAAAGAATCTTTCAGAATGGATTATTATTCCTGTTTTATTTGAATACTTTAAATGATTATCATTACTCTGCTATTTCACCAACCCTTCTATCACTACCCAACTCCACATCCCACCCATCCAATGATTATCCAAGCATGATCTTCTCCGAGCTGATCAGATTTGGCCTAACTCTGAAAATCCAGATGATTTTTCGTTTTCCTGAACTCCTCTCACTGCTATGGTCAAGATCAGCATCCAGAAATGTAGAGACTTTTTAGAAATATTTTATTTAAGATTTTAAATCACATAGAAAGGTACATTTATATTTATATATATTTTTATTATATATATATATATATATATATATATATATACACATATACATATATATATACACACACACACACGCACACACACGCACACGCACACACACACACACACACACACACACACACACACACATATATATGTATATATATATATATATATATATATATATAAATGTATTGATATCAACTTACATGTGAATATTTTCAACCCTCTCTTCCTCCCAAATTCCCTCCCTAACCCTCCCCCTTTTGCTAATCTGATTATAAAATGATAGGTTGCATATCTCTCTCTTTGGCTTGGCTTCGCGGACGAAGATTTATGGAGGGGGTAAAAGTCCACGTCAGCTGCAGGCTCGTTTGTGGCTGACAAGTCCGATGCGGGACAGGCAGACACGGTTGCAGCGGCTGCAGGGGAAAATTGGTTGGTTGGGGTTGGGTGTTGGGTTTTTCCTCCTTTGCCTTTTGTCAGATAATATAGGAGAATGTCAATCTAAAAATACAAATCTAAATATGAATTGATTCAACTGTGGAGTATATTCAGAACAGAAGTTGAGAGATCTTTACATTTTTAAACCAACACTTTTTGTATACGGCCTTCAGGTTTTCAAGATGAAATGATACTTATTGCATAAATTGTAAGTAATTCTTTCAAGTGGAATACATGAAAGCAGTTCTGTGTTGAAAGCAGTTCTGCGGGCCATCTCTCTAATCCTAAATCTATGTTAGACTTCCATGTGGTAGCAATTCATTATTTGAAACAGATAAAGCAATTCATAAAAAAATTATTTGGTGCATAGTTAATCCCAATTTAATACTAGTATTTTTTAATATCTCTGAACAAAAATATCATAGGATCTATTGGGAGTGTAACTCCTAATACTTTATTCAATTTTTTTAAATTTCAGATCAAAACGTATATACTTTTGGACAAAGCCAAGTAGAATGTATAAAAGAGCCTTCTTTTTAATTATATCTAAAACATAAATGTCGAATTAAATTTTTTTAACTTCTTATGTGTTAAATATAATCGAAGTAAAAAATAATATTGTATTGTGGTGACGCACAAATCTGCCGCATCGAACCGGCCCCACTTGTTCCGCACAGTCGTGGCAGAGATGGTGACGATCTTCCACTCCACGATGGAAGTTGGCGTGCGTGCTTGTGTCAGCACCGCTGAACAGCAAGTGCGGAAAGTTTAAATAAACATTCCTGCTGTGACTTCGGAGTTCACAGTCTTTGTCTCTAGTCTGTTCACTTGCTTGCATCCAGCATGCTACATTAGGTGACCCTGACAAGTCTCCATGTTCTGTAGACTTTTGCTACATGGATCCTGCAGCGGTCGACATTGTAGTGCTCAAGCTACCCATGTTCTGGACCAACCGGCCCCGCACCTGGTACTGCCAGATGGAGACCCAGTTCCAGCTTAAGCAAATCTCCTTGGACTCCACCAGATACCTCCACGTTGTCAGTTCTCTTGATCAGGAGACCACTGCCCACGTAGACGACCTCATCCATGTGCCACTGAAAGACGGTAAATACCTGGCCTTAAAAAAACTCCTCATAGCCACCTATGGTCTTTCATGTTGTGAAAGGGCAGCTAGGCTCTTGGACCTTGACGATTTAGGGGACCGCATGCTGTTCGCCTTAATGGACGAGATGCTTGGACTGGCGGAAGGACATAAGCCATGCCTTTTGTTTGAACAGGGCTTCCTGGAGTAAATGCTCAAGGACATTTTCTTCCTGCTTGCTGATGCCGATTTCAGTGACCCTAGGAAGATGGCTGCTAGAGCCAACGTCCTCTACCACGCAAAATGTGAGAATCTAGAGGTCCTTCATTGACTGATCAAACTGCTACAACTGCCCCGCCAACCGAGCCTACCATCAGATAAGCACCCCTCCTGCCAGACTCAAAGTTCCACAGAACTACACCTGTGCTTCTATCACCAACACTGAGGGTCAGAGGTATGAAAATGCCGTCAACCCTACTCGTTTCAGGGAAATGAGTGGGAAAGCCGACGTTAATCGCTGCTATGGCTGGCCAGAGGAACAGCCTATTCCATATGTGGGACAGTATCTCAGGTCTCAGGTTCCTGGTCGACAAAGGAGCCGAGATAAGTGTCATTCCTCCCATTTCCCTTGAGACGGGCATGAGACCATGCGGCCCCACCCTTCGTGCAGCCAACATCTCCACTTTTGGGCACAAACGCATTCCCCGGCATTTCAGTGATATGGATTTCCACTGGCATTTCACCCTGCCTGCAGTCGACAAGCCTGCTGGGAGCGGACTTCCTCTGGGCGCACTCCCTCCTCGTCGACCTGCAGGGCAGATGGCTGGTACACGCAGAGTCATTTCAAACTGTCCCCCTCGGAATGTTAAACAAACAGGCCACTCACGTCGCCACAGTGCAGTCGGCTACAAACTGTTACTCACGTCTCCTTGCTGAGTTTCCAGCCATCCTGCACCCACGGTTCTCCACAGCTTCTCAGCCACCCCATGGGGTACAGCAACACATTTCAACCAAGGGTCCACCCATCCACTCCCAGGCCTGCCAGCTGGCACCCGACAAGCTCAAGTTCACAAGGGAGAAATTCACATGCATGGAGGAGCTGGGCATTGTCTGCAGGTCAGATAGCCCATGGTCCTCACCATTGCACTTGGTACCGAAGACCAAAGGCAGTTGGTGATTACAGGAGCTTAAATGATCCCACCATTCCTGACCACTACCCAGTCCCAAACATACAAGACTTCACGGCCAACCTCAATGCCGCCCACATTTTCTCGAAGATCGACGTCATCAGGGGCTACCACCCCCAATACAATGGTCTGGTTGAGAGGTTCCTCCATCACCTGAAGGCTTCCCTAATGGCACACCAAGACGGCCCCAACTGGGTGGAGTCCTCCTTGGAATCCCCATGGCCCCCAAAGAGGACCTTCAGGCCTCCACCATGGAACTGGTCTATGGCGACAGTTTCTACACCTCTCCACCCAGAATCCCAGCAGGGACCTGCAGTATCTCCACCAGAAACTGGGTACCCTGGCTCTGCCAGCCCCGACTAGACCCCTGCAAACCCCCCACTCATGTGCCCTCAGATTTAATGGCTTGTTCTTTTGTGTTTGTGGATGGCGGTGGCCACAGAACACCACTCTAGCTACGAGGAACCCTACAAGGTGCTCCACCGCACCGCCTCCATTTTCACTTTGCAGGTTGGTGACAGAGAGGGGATCTTCATGGTGGACCCCCTGAAACCAGCGCATCTGGATCAGACGCAGCCATTCCCTGTGCAGTGGCCACTATGCAGAAGCAGGCCTCCCACACGGCAAGTCATCACTGGTGCCGGTTCTGAGGGGGAGGGGGGGTTATGTGGCGACGTACAAATCTGCCACGATGAAGTGGCCCTGCTTGTTCGCTGTGGTCGGTGGGGAAATTACAGCAGAGGTGGCAATACTCTTACATCTCTTCTGCTCCACGATCCAGCTACACCGCTGAAAAGCAAGCGCGCAAAGTTTAAATAAACATTTCTGCTGCGACTTCAGAGCTCACAGTCTGTGTCTCTAGTCTGTTTACTCGCTCGCGTAGAATGCTACAGTACTACCCTATACCTAACATTAATAATTTTAGTCATGCTTTGATTACAAATCTCTTTCTAACGATTCAACATTCAAATCAGATTCCCATTTGAATCTTGATTTATGAATTCCCAATTTTGGAGCTTTTTCCTGAAGTAGTTTATATATTTCTGAAATAAATTTATTCATACCTCATTAGTTATTGATAATTCCAATTCATTTTATCTAGGTAAGGTTAAATTATGTCCTATTTTTTAAATTTAAAAAAATTGTTATTTGATAATAAGTAAAAAGCGTATTATTTGGTATATTTAACTTCTCTTTCATTCTTTGCATGGTCATAAATTTGCTCACTTCAAAGCTTCATTTACTATTTTAATCCTTTTTTTAAAAAACCAAATTTAAAAAAATTGATTATTCATAGAAAATCTAATGTTTATTTTGATATAAAGGAATTTTATAAGAAATTAAGCCCTTTCCTCCTTTTACATAATCAACTTTATTCCAAATGTCTAGATGTTTTCAAATAAATGAATCTTTATCTCCCATTAATAATTTAGGATTCCATTTTATAACTAAGTTCTTCCTATGAAAATCTTCTGTATTATGCAATTCTACTCTAATCCAGGCTAAAGATTTTTTTCTGAATCAAACATTCGGTTTAATAAATTTCAATTGAGCTGCCTTATAGTAATTTTGAAAATTAGGTAATTGCAAACCTCCTAGTTTATATTTCCATGTTAATGTTTCCATCCCAACTCAAGCCTTGTTATCAGAGTCTTCAATAATGTTATCAGACTCCTGAATGAACATCACACCAGTATGTTTCCTTTGCTCTAGGCTAGCTAATTTCTCCCTGTAGTGCTACACCTTTGCACTGTGTTTTACTTGTTCTATCCACATGGACTGCTCGCAGACCAAACCTTTTCATTGCACCTTGGTAAATGTGACGATAAACATGGACTCGAACTTTTTAATTGTCCTCGTGCCGATCAGATGCAAGCTGCAACTCTTTCACACATTGAATCCTGAGTTAAAGATTTTCCAGATGGAAACCTTAGTGGGTCCAGTCTTAAAGAAAATATCTTGGCAATGCAACAGTAGATAAGCTGCCAAGGATCTGCACTGACTGTCTGAAAGTAAGGCAGGGTTCTGCTCAGTTACAGAGGAACTACCTCTCTGAAACAATCCATTGGAAAACAACTATAAAAGCCTGTAAATACCTGAAACGTATAAATGTGATACGTTTGAATGTGCAAGTGAAGGGGTATGTTCCTATTGGTATTAGTTCTTTCATTTTCGCATGGCATAGGAAGAGAAAGACATATTAATATGGTGCTTTTAACTAACTCACTAAAATGCATTCCAGACAACGATGAATTTTATAATTGCAGTTAAGTAAGAAACACAAAGACACTCTACACGCAGTAAACTCCCAGTGTTAGAATGCAACAATCAGACAAATTGTATTGTTAGTGCTGCAGATTGAGGTAAAGCATTCTGGCCAGGACACCAAAACACCCTTCTTCAAACTAACGCATTAGTGATTTTACACCCACCTGAGGGAAATGGGGTATAACCGCACATAAAAAAAAAGAGCATCTCTGACATTACAGCTCTTTCTCAACAGTGAATCACTGATATTATTTCACCAAATATAAAACAATGATCTGATAAATCTGATTTCAATTTATTTAATTTTTGTGGCATGAGGTTAAAATTATATTAAAAAAATTATATTGTACCAGTCTATATCCTATATTTATTGTATTAGTCATAAATCAGCCCAATTCTTCTCATCTATAATCACATTTAAGTCTGACTCCCATCTTTGTCTAGATTTATGAATTTCTGGTTTAGGGATCTCCATTTGGAGTATTTGATAAATTCCCAAAATAGATTTCTTTGTATTTCCTTTTCTTATTAAAGTCTTTGTATCACTACACTTTGGTAAATACATTGTTGGACCCAACTTATCACTGAGTTATGCTCTGATTTTAAAATAGCAAAACATCATATTATTAAGAACATCATATTTATTCTTAAGTTGTTCAAATGACATCAGTTGCCCTTGCTCATAAGTCTTCAATGTATCTTATCCCTTTACGAGACCAAGTTTCACTAACTTGATTATCTAATGTACAAGGTACAAGTCTGTTATGAATCAAAGTAGTTTTAAGAGATAAATTAGTCCTTATTCCCATACGATTATTTGTATTAGGCCAAATTTTAATCAAATATTTCAATAAAGGAGTATCTCTTTCAGCAGTTATTAATTTCTCATCCCATGTATATATAAAATCTGCTTTTCTCATAGGAACATAGGAACATAGGAAGTAGGAACAGGAGTAGGCCAAAAATGGCCCATCGAGCCTGCTCCGCCATTCAATACGATCATGGCTGATCTAATTTATGACCTAACTCCACCTACCTGCCTTCTCCCCATATCCCTTAATTCCTCTATCATGTAAAAATTTATCTAACCAAATTTTAAATATGTTAATGAGGCAGCCTCAACCACTTCCCTGGTTAGAGAATTCCAAACATTCACTACTCTCTGGGAAAAACTAGTTTTCGTCATCTCTGTCCTAAATCTACTCCCCCGAATCTTGAGACTGTATCCTCTCGTTTTAGTTTCCCCGGCCAGCTCAAAAAACCTTCCTACATCTATCCTATCCATACCCTTCATAATCCTATATGTTTTTACAAGATCTCCTCTCATTCTTCTGAACTCGAGCGAATACAATCCTAGATGATTTAAACTTTCATCATAAGTCAACCCCTTCATCCCAGGGATCAACCTAGTAAACCTCCTCTGGACCGTCTCCAAAGCCAGTATATCCTTCCTCAAATATGGAGACCAGAACTGGACACAGTACTCCAGGTGCGGTCTCACCAGTACCAAATACAGTTGCAACATTACCTCCCTACTCCAACATTCCATTTGCCTTCTTAATAACCTGCTGCACCTGCAACCTAACTTTTTGCAATTCATGCACAAGCACTCCCAAGTCCCTCTGCACAACAGCATGCTGTAGATTTTCACCCTTTAAATAATATTCATCTCTTTTATTTTTCTTGCTAAAGTGGATAACCTCACACTTACTAACATTGTATTCCATCTGCCAGACCTTTGCCCACTCATCCAGCTTAACTATATCCCTCTGCAGACTCTCCACATCCTCATAACAATTTGCTCTTCCACTCAATTTAGTGTCATCCGCAAACTTGGCTGCACCACATTTTGTCCCCTCTTCCAAGTCATCAATGTAAATGATGAACAGTTGTGGGCCTAACACTGACCCCTTCGGTACCCCACTTACCACTCTCTGCCAACCTGAAAAACTCCCATTTATCCTGACTCTCTGCCTCCTGTCAGACAACCAATTTTCAATCCAGGCCAATATATTTCCCCGGACTCCACTTTCCTGTAACTTACTGATAAGTCTCTTGTGTGGCACCTTATCAAACGCTTTCTGGAAATCCAAATATACAACATCAACCTGTTCCCCTCTATCCCCCGCACCCATTATATCCTCAAAGAATCATAGCAAGTTTTTCAAACAAGATCTTCCCTTTCTAAAACCATGCTGCGTCTGCCTGATTGAGCCTTTACTTTCCAAAAGTTTCACTATTTCATCTTTAATGATGGCTTCAAGCATTTTTCCAACCACAGATGTTAAGCTAATTGGCCGATAATTTCCAGTCTTCTGCCTATATCCCTTCTCTCCTATTTTATCTAATTCTATTTTTATCCAATCAGATTTTTTCCCTATTCAAAGAAAGGTAAGAAATTTTACTTGGGCTGGTCTATATTAATATTTAATGTTAGGAAGCTGTAAACCTCCCAATTCATATTTCCAGGTTACTGTTTCTATGGACTCTAGACATTTTACCTTTCCATAATAAAATTCTTATATTTTTATTTAATATTTGAAAGAATTTTAAGGCATTAATATAGGCAATGATTGAAAAAAAGACTGTATTCTAGGAAATATATTCAGTTTTACACAATTAACTCTTCCTATCAATATTATAGGCAGTATTGTTCATTTATTTAAATCCTCTTCAACCTTTTTAAGTAATGGCAAATAATTCAGTTAATATAAATTTTGCAGGTTATTATTTGTACAAACTCCTCAATATTTTATCCCATTTGTCAGTATTTCTTTCACAAATAGTATAATCACCTCTTGCGAGAGGTATGATTTCATACTTGTCCCAATTTATCTTATAGCCTGAAATTGCACCATATTCTTTTAACTTTCAATTAGCTTTTTTAATGAATTTGGCTGGTTCTGTCCAGTACATCACTCATCATCACATGAAAAAATGCAGCTCCAATCATAGATATTAAAGAAGATTTCAAAAAACGCTAAAGATAAGGAGTTTTTTTTTAAAAACCTGGAAAAGATATAACTATGAAGATCTGCTAAGAGCAATAACAAAATTAGATGAGAAAACTAAGAATATTTATGATTGTTAAAAATATGAATACTTCTGTGAAAGATCTGGATGGCAGAGTTAAATTTGTGGAAGATGAAAAGAATAAAATGGCAAAGAGAATTAGATTCAGGTGCATCAATGATTGACAGGAAAAAAGTAATAAAGAAAATTGGACACATTAGAACATTTTAGTCAAAGAAATAAAATTAGGAACGCTGATCTCCCAGAAGGCATGGAAGGTCAAGATTATTTTCAAGATTGGATACCTGAAGTTCTGAGGCAGAATAAATCTACTATGCCTATTGAAATTGAAAGGGCTCATAGAGCTCTGGTCCCAAAACTGACACCAGACCAAAGGCCTTGCTCTGTATTGAAAAAGTGTCTCAGATATCGAGACCGAGGGATGATATTAAATTTGGCAGCTGTGAGAGCAAACGCAAGAGGTGCACCGCTTGAGATTCATGGAAGTAAACTGTCTTTCTATCTGGATTGAAGTGGAGAAGGAAATTCAATCCAATGAAAAGTTCCCTACAGCAGAAAGGATGCAAGTATGTATTACGTCATCCTGCTACGTTGAAGCTTATAGTGCCCGATAAACAGAAGAAGACATTTTTCACAGATTGGACTTAGCAGAAGAATTTGTAAAGAATTACCAATTGTTAGACCATCTGATTGACTTACCTATGACAGTTTATTGGTGTTTCAACTGTCTTTATATTTTCACATATATAAAATTTTATATATATTTGGATAAAGTATTTAAAATAAAATTATTAAGATTCGGGGTGGTAGTGGCGGGGGGGGTGGGTCGGGGTTGACCAGGTCCTGACCTCTGGCATATCATGTACACAACTGTGGCAGGAGCCAAGCCTGTATAATAATGGGGGGGGGGTCATGTTGTGCATTATTAAAACAACACTTGAGGCGGTGAGGGGAATTACTAATATTGAAATGTATTACAACAATTATATTCTTAATATGTTAATCACTTTCTTTTTCTTTTTCTCTTTCTTTTTCTTTGCCAACTGGGCCACTTGACATTTAACTAGAAAATTGTCTCCACTGAATTGCAAAGCAGTAGCTGTCAGGAATGTGAGCACACCATATCCTCAGAATCATCAAGACTGAAAACACAGGAAATGAATAGAGGATGCAAATGGAATATTCAACATTGGAAAACTATTTGCAATTTAACTAAAGACAGTAAACTAAAATAAATCTCAAAAATTATGCTGAAAATGAACAAAAATGTTAAACATTTCAACGAAGGAAATGTCAAACTGTGAAGTTACTCCCTATAATTTTCAGAAGAATTATTACAAACTTATATTGCACTCTTGCAGTTTATATTGCCATCAAAACTTAATTTAATTAGTATCTTATAACTCAGTGAGGTACTCATCATTCTGCAAGTATGTGGACAATCTTTTCTAAATTCTATAGAAGAGAGTTAAGGGGCAACTCAAAACCTAGAGAAAAGTTTTAAAGCACCATCTGCTCTCATAATGATCATTATTTGTATTGGATGTATTTCATCAATTTCCTTTTTAATTAAATTGTTCACTGCTTTGTATCATTAATAGGATCCAAAACGATAACCAATGAAGAACTCTTAATATTCTACCACAGTAGGGATTTTGACAGCTTATGGGCACTTCTTTTCAGGAAGGTATGAATGGATCAGTCAAGCAGAAAAGTAGCAACCACAATTCGATCCAGAAAAGTGTGTGCTTATTGATAAGCAATGGAAGGAAAATGAAGACAAGATGAAACTCAATAAATATTACAATACCGAGTAGAGCAGAGAAGCAGCAGGATCTTGGAATCTATGCCCTCACATCCCTGTCCATAGCAGGATTGGGAGACGAGATTGTTAAAATGCCCTATGAAGGATTTGACTTCAACGGATGACTCAAAGAACGCAAGAACAGTGAGGCCATACAAGAACTATATTACAAAAATAATTTGGACACAGGTGGAGCACTGCATACACCTCTGGTCACCATATCATAACAAAATAATTTAAATTTAAATTTAGACATGTAGCATGGTAACAGGACATTTCGGCCCACAAGTCTGTGCTGCTCAATTTAAATCCCATTAACCTATACCTTGGCACATTTTGAATGATGGAGGAAACCAGAGCCCCTGGGAAAACCCACGCAAATATGTGGAGAACATACAAACTCCTTACAGACAGTGCAGGATTCGAACCCAGGTCCCGATCACAGGTGCTGTAAACGTGTCGCGCTAATGGCTACACCAACTGTGCTGCCCAAATAATGATATGATCAGACAAAACAGGAGAATTTTACACTGCCAGGACATGCAAATTTTCACTGTGAGGAAAAGTTAAATTGGATGGGGGGTTGTTTTCATTGCAATGGAGGAGCGGGAGTCAAAATTTTGCTGAAATTAATAAAATGAAGAAGAATCCATTTCCCTTGGGAGAGAGATCAATGCTGAGTTGGCAAAGATTCAAAATAATTGGTAGAAGCACTGGAAGGGAGCTGAGGATATTTGTTTCACTCAGTGAATAATAGGATTCTATAACTCATTGTCTGAATGAGGGAGTGTGCAGAAACCCTTGGCATATTTAAAAAATGCTTGGAGTAACACATGTAGTAATTTAACACACAAGGCTACGAACCAAAAGCTGAGAAGTCAGATGGGTTTGGAGAACACTTTTCCCAGCAAATAAAGAAGGGCTGAATGATCTTCTGTGTCATTTTTTTTTCTGAGGAAATATTAAGGATTTATTAGACATTTTTAGTCCAACTGTGTCTTTCAATTTCTTCATGAATAGATCAAGCATGTTCATGGGGTAGAGGACAGAACATCAGTCTCTAAACTAGAATAAATTTCCTCCTGGCCCTCTCCTCTAGCGAAGGTAGCAACTTGGGTGGTACTCTGTCTCCGCAGGCAACGGCAAATGCTACTGCACTTTACCAGTCACCAAGCCAACACTGGCACCACAATCATATCCTTACTCATGCACGATTTCAAAAAGTGTCACTCATCTCAGGGACATGATTCCCAGAAGACTGCCTCGCAGCCCAAGGATCATTAATGGTTGGCTAACCTGTGATTACTTTAGCTCTCTGGATCTCAATAGTGTCGAGTGGAAGTTATATAGAAAGTCTATACCAAGAGTAGATTCATATTGGTAGCTTGGGTATCTTTAGGAAATATTTCTTCAAAAGAATTGAGACGTGGTCATGTTTTGCTTTATCACCTTTTGATGAAATCATGAATTTTGACAGAAATTGTTTCCAACAGTAGAAAGGACTGTGCTAAGAGCACAAAAAAACTTAAGATAAAGAGTTTTTCCCATTTGGCTCATTTTAAGGGAGAAGCTATATTTTAAAGCATCAAACAGGTTTGTTGTCTATGTATCTCTCTCTCTCTCTTTCACACACACACACACACACACACACACACACACACACACACACACACACACACACACACACACACACACACACACACACACACACACACACACACACACACACACACACACACACACACACACAAAACAATGATAAATAATCTGAATTGAAACAGGGTGTTACATATCTACAGGTGACTGAGATCTCTCTCCCATAATCAGTGACTGGACAACTTGATCTACAATCTCATCAGTATGCACTGCACTTCACAATTCCATCCGTTTGTTCCACAAGGCTCTGAAAAAGATGTTTCTAGCTTTGTTTTCCAGGAATCCATCTGACATGGCTGGATTGCAGCTCAAGAGTCAATCAAGTGTGAAAATGCTAATTTTAGGTCACGATATTATGAAACAGAGCAGAGGACTAAGCCGGCAGGCTTGAGGCACCTCTGAGTTAATGGTCAGCAAAAGGAGGTGATGCTGCCATTTGGGTTTGCCATTGTTGAAGAAGGATCCAGTTGAAGAGGGATGAACAGAGCCCCAGATCCTTTAGTTTGTTTCATAGGTCTTTGCTATTACGGTGCTGCTAAATACTAGGTTGCCGTTAATGAATAACAGGAGGTGCAGATTCTGGGGTCTGGTGCAGTTCACGACAGTGCTGGAGAAACTCAAATGGTCGCAAGGGATTCATGGAAAACAAAAAAAAAAGATACCTGAATAAGAAGGTGGGAGAAGGGGGAGGAACACAGGCAAGCAAGTGATAGGTGGAATCAGGTAGGAAGGGGAAGAAGAGAAAGGAGCCAGCAGATGATAAAGGGAAAAGGAAGAAGGCTAGGTGAGATAGCTTTTGGAT
This sequence comes from Narcine bancroftii, assembly GCF_036971445.1. Lineage (NCBI taxonomy): Eukaryota > Metazoa > Chordata > Chondrichthyes > Torpediniformes > Narcinidae > Narcine > Narcine bancroftii. The sequence continues at coordinate 21,311,473 of NC_091471.1, forward strand.
AGAAGGATGGGAAACTGAAGGGAGATGGGGGAATGAGGAAAAGAGGAGAACAGAGGAGGGTGTTAACAGAAATTGGAGAAGTCTATATTGATTCCATCTGGTTGGAGATTGCTGAAGGAGAATTAAAGGTGTAGATCCTCCATTTTATGAGTGGCTTGGATTTGGCGGTACATGAGGCTATGAACAGATACGTTAGTGTGGCAAAGTGTGTGGAATTGAAATGGTTGGTGACTGAGAGGCACTTGCCGTTGGAGTGGATAGAGAAAAGGTGTTCAACAAAGTAGTCAACAAACAGCCTGAAGGAGGTTCTCTTGTCGTCCAGGTGATCTGACACAGTGTAGAGGGCCAACAATCTGCATTGACCTTATAGGTAAATTAAAGTGGGTCCAGCTCCTTCCTGAAACTTAAACCACCTTTCAAAGCACTTCATCAACTTAAGTGTCACCTATCGGTTTTCATAGAGGTGGGTTATCTTATTCTTCTTGGGCCCCAGTATAATGGACATTATTTTATAGCAGATGGGGACGTGTGCAAGCAGCAGTTTTGATATAATTTGGCACCATGTTTACCACACACAGATGGGCTGAAGGGCCTTCTCTTGTGCTGTACTATTCTGTATTCCATGTTCTATGAAGCAATTCCACTGCAGCACCTAATGAGGCAGGGCTCTAGCCTGAAAATTTGCCTGTCCACTTTCCCTCTGCAGATGTTGCCTGATCTGCTCTGATCTTCCACAGCTTGTTTCCTGCTCTGGATATCAGTTTCTGCAGCCTCTTTTGTCTCCCTACTATCTAGTCTCTCCTTGCCACTGACAGACTCACGTAGCCCGAAACAGGCCCTTTGGTCCATCTCGTCCATGCCAACCAGATTGGTATCCTGGGCTAGTCCCATTTCTCTGTATTTGACCTGTATCCTTCAAAACCCTTCCCATCCATATGCTTTTTTTGAAATTCAGATTTTAAAACAGAGTTTCACTTGCCGTGCATATAAGTGTGAGCACCACAGCAGCAAAAGGTACTTCACAACTGCCATCCCTGGCTAAAGGAGTCATTGAATTAGCATTTTACTGTTAGTGACAGATTACAATGCACAGGTTGGCTGCTGTTATTTCCTGTATCATAATAATGGCTCCACTTCAAATTTATTTCAGTGATGGGAGGAATTTTGAGATGTCAGAACCATAAAAAAAATAGAATATTACAGCAGAGAAACAGGCCCTTTGGCCCATCTAGTTTGTGCCAAACTATTATTCTGTCTAGACCCACTGACCTGCACCCAATCTATAGCCCTCCATACTTCTCCCATCCATGTACCTGTCCAAATGCTTCTTAAATGTTAAAATTGAGCCCGCATTCACCACTTCAGTTGGCAGGTTGTTCTACACTCCCACAACTCTCTGCTGTGAAGAAGTTCCCCCTAATGTTCCGGGTAGACTTTTCCCCTTTCAGCCTTAACCCATGTCCTCTGGTTTGTATCTCACCAACCCTCAGTAGAAAAAGTCCACCTACATTTACTCTCTCAATACCCCTCAGAATTTTAAATACTCTATCAAATCTCCCCTCATTTTTCTACACTCCAGGAAATAAAGTCCTAATCTTTCCTGTAACTCAGTTCCTGAAGTCAAGGCAACAACATTTCACGAGAATGTTGACAGGATTTCAGGGTCTGAGTTACAGGGAAAGGTTGTGCAGACTGGGGCTTTTTTCTCTGGAGCGTAGAAGATTGCGAGGGGACTTGATAGAGGTGTTTAAGATTTTAAAAGGGACAGACAGAGTAAATGTGGATAGGCTTTTTCAATTAAGAAAGGGGGAGATTCAAACAAGAGGACATGGTTTAAGATTGAAGGGGGAAAATTATAAGGGGAACATGAGGGGAAATTTCTTTACGCAGAGGGTGGTGGGGATGTGGAATGAGCTTCCGGCAGACGTGGTTGAGGCAGGATCATTGGTTACATTTAAGGAAAGACTAAATCGTTACATGGATAGGAGGGGACTAGAGGGGCATGGACCGGGTGCTGGTCAGTGGGACTAGGAGTGTGGGGATTTGTTACGGCATGGACTAGTAGGGCCGAACTGGCCTGTTCTGTGCTGTAAGTGGTTATATGGTTATATGGTTATATGGTTTCAATATAGCGATTCTGATTCCTTCTGAACGTAATATTGTTATTTGACCTGTAGAATAATCTAATTTGTCCTGTTCACTTGATCTCTCCCTGTAGGCCTGCAAATGTCATTCCAATTTTCCTTTCAAATCATTAATTCCACTTTTACCAGACTGTCGGGTGGCAAGTTCCAGGTCATTATCACTCAATACAAAAATAAAACCTTCCTCACATCCCCCATATCTGTTGACCAACCTTCAAACTGTGCTCTGACCCTTGTAGCAAGGAACAGCTTTTCTTTGTCTATCTGACTGGTCTATTATAATCTTGCGTGCCAGAGAGTGTTCAAAGATAATACACATCACTTGGGTCCTTAAGAAAAAAAAAATCACAAAAATAAAATAGTGTTAATTTGTAAGTTAGTGGATCTATCCTCCATTGATCCCTTCCTGTAAAATGAAGCCAAACTGTGCCAGACATAGAACCTAGAAAATACACCACAGAAACAGGCCCTTCAGCCCATCATGACTGTCCTGACCATGATGCCAAATTAAACTAATCCCATCATTGATCTATTTCCCTTCAATCCCTGCAAGATTAGGTGTCTGTATGTCTGTCTCTTAAACATCAATGTTGTATGTGATTCCACCACTCTCAACTGGTAGTGTATTCCAGGAAGCCACCTGTAAAAAAAAACCTGCCTCACATGATTCTTAAGCTTCTTTCCTTTCACCTTGAATCTCTGCATTCTTGCATTTCACCTTTATATAGATTCTAATTATCTACTTTACTGATGTTTGATTTACATGAATACTTACCCTGTTAATGTTTTCTTGTACAACTAAATGTGTGAAAGTGACATATCTATTTGGGACATGAGCAGAGAAATGCCAGTTGGAGTTTAATCCAGAGAAACATGAATAGTTGCATCTTGGGGAATCAAATATAAGGGAATGGAAACAGAAAATGGCAAGACCCTCTGGAGTTCCATTAGGTTGCCCAACACTTCAGAAAAAAATGAACAAATCTACCCCTCCTTTTTACTAACAGCCTCTAATCCAGGAAACATTCTGGTGAAATTCTTCTGCATTCTCTCCAAAGCCTCCACCTGCTTCAGGAGATGAAGTGTCCAGAACTGCACACAATATTCTAAATGTGGCCGAAACAAAATTTTAGACAGCTGACCAACTTTTATATTTTGTGACCTGACGGATAAAGGTGAGTATGACCTCTGCCTTCAAAAACACATTACCTACTCGTGTTACCATTTTCAGCGAGTAATGGACATGCACCTCAAGATCCCTCTGCACCTTGATGCTCCGGAGGGTCTTGCCATTTTCTGTTTCCATTCCCTTATATTTGATTCCCCAAGATGCAACTATTCATGTTTCTCAGGATTAAACTCCAACTGGCATTTCTCTGCTCATGACCCAAATAGATATGTCACTTTCACACATTTAGTTGTACAAGGAAACATTAACAGGGTAAGTATTCATGTAAATCAAAGCAGCAACTATAGGAAGGGCCATCAATGTGCTTACACTGGATCCCCATGATCTTCTTCCAAGTGAAACAACACTTCACCTGCATTTGTAGGGGCTCCTGATTCAGCTTCCTCTACATGAGGGAGTCGGATGCAGATTCCTTCATTGAGCACCTTTGCTCTGTCTGCTACAAAAACTTAAGACTTGCCAGTGGCCAACCACTTCAATTCCACACCCCATTGCCACACTAACTAGTAGTTCCAAGTGGAGGCCACCTATAAAGTGGAGGATCAACACGTTATATTCAGTTTTGACAATCTCCAACCTGGTTGATCGATATAGACCTCTCATTTCCATTAACCCCACTCACCTGTACTCACTTCTTTCCCTATCCATCTGTCTCCCTTCCTCCGCCTCTCAAACCCCTTCCCTTCTTTTTTTGATCAGAGAACAACCCTTCTTGGCCCTTCTGCCCTCTCTCCATCACTTCTCGGCTCATTTTTCTGTTTCACCTGTATCCATCCTGTTAGCCCATGTTCCTCCAACCACCCCCCCCCCCAACCTTTTTATTGATGGGTCTATCTGATTTTCAGCACTCCTGAAGAAGGGCTTAGGCTCAAAATGTTGACCACCTTTTGCTTTCAATGGATGCTGTGTGACCTGTTGAGTTTCTCCAGCACTTTTATGTCCTGCACTCAAGGCCAACATCTGCAGCTTTCTTGCCTACCTCCATGAATGGCAAGCGACGCAGGGGAGTACAGCCCTAATTTATCTACTGATGTAAAACGTTTCTCTTTTTTCACCATCCTTCATGCCTTTACATTTGAGGGACTTCTGAGCAGGTACACAGGTGAGCAAGGCATAAAAGGGAAACACAAGAGACAACAGACTTATAAAATGATGCAAACCAATAAACTGGTGTTAAAGCTTTTGATCAGCCAGGCTCAATGGAGATGAAGGAACGGACCACGTGGCAAGACTTAGGTTTGCACAAGGACTGGTGCAAGGCATGGAGTAGTATGGAATTAATGCTAGCAAGTGAGATCAGTATGGACAGGCATAGACGTGGTGAGCTGAATGGCTTGTTTCTCTGCCTCTAATCACGATTCGAAAAGTTCATCATGACGTTAGTTGGAAAATGACTGAAATCAGGACAAATAGAAAAACCCAATTCTCTTCCCTCAGCTTGTTCATTTGACTCATGGCTATTTTGCTACCATTAGGTGCTCACTGCACCTGACTGCACTATAGCAAAAGCAAGGGGATGACAGATAATAGTGATTACACACAGGTTACATGGTTCCGTCCAACAGGAAACTGAACATCTGTACCTACTCATCCAATGTTACATCAGATTAACTCCAGGGACAATACTTCAAATCCCTGAGAAGTAGGTATTGATATTTTGGTAAATTTGTATGGAAGAGAAGCCTCCCATTGCTGAGCAAGTCATCCTGACAAATCGGTACTAGCAACATGATTACCCCAGATAAGATTGTACTGAACCATAGGGTGAAATATGATGACAAGATGTCTATATTCACATGAAATTCCTATTACATTAAATGAATCACTGCACTCTACTTCAGAGACCACAACATCACAGGGAGCAGAGAGAGTAACTAGACACATTTTTGCTCCTGGCAAATGAGATAACAGCGCCAGCTGTGTCTTTTGGCACAACCCAAATACATTAAAATATCAGCCCAAGGCATATTCTTAGCACCATCCCTACCAGTTACAAAAACAATAATCTCTACAAAATTTTAAATGAATAAAATCCTTGGGAATTATGTCAGAAGATGGTGGTTGTGGTTCACATTAGAATTGTGAGTTGTTCGTCCAAATAGTGGCAAATTAAATAAGTTAGGCAAGTTTCTCACCCAATAAAGGACAACTAGATAGTGGAAGGTATGTGAACTCAGTACATTTTTCTCAGATCACCTTTGGATGATCATTACTGTATATGGTGTAGATTAAAACATGTGGCATTAGAAGATCAAACAGCCTTTATTCTGAGGGAAGTAAAATGCCATGTGAAGAAGATTCAGAGGAGCTTCACAAGAATGAAAGAGTTATCATATGAGAAGTTTTTGGTCTGTACTTGTTGGAATTTGTGAGAATGAGGGGAGATCTCAGGGAAACATTTGGAATGTTGAAAGGCATAGACAGAGTAGATACAGAAAGGTTGTTTTTCATGGTGGGGGAGTCCAGGACAAGAGGCCAAAACTTCAAGATTGAAGGCCATCTGCTTAGAATGGAGATACGGAGAAATTTAATTCGCCAGAGGGTGGTAAATCTGTGGAATTTCTTGCCACAGGTAGTGTGGAAGTCATCATTGAGTGTATTTAGGGAAGAGATTGATTAGATCGTGATTTGCCAGGGCTTTAAAAGTTATGGGAAGTTATGTGCTTTGGGGCAAAGTGGGAAAATGGATCAGCTCATGATTAAATGGCGGGGGAGACTCGATGGATGAATAGCCTATTTCTGCCCCTATGTCTCATGGTGATAAGGTTTTATCAATCAGCTCATATTTCTGAACACTACATTCATTTAACATACTTGGAAATGTGACAAAATTAATCATTTTACAGATGTTCCCATTGCATGTTCTTATTCCAATAGCACTGGTGTTATTTGATTTTAATCTATGCATTTACCAAAGATTACACTGGAAAAGAAAATTTTTCTTCCTGAACACTTTTGAGTGTATTTTATGGACTTTGGACTGCTGATCATGAAGATCACCTTAAAACTTTTTATTATGTGTCTTTTTTTATAGATGAAATTCACTTTTGTGAATTCCTGTCATATTTTAAGTCTACTTCAAGCCCAAAACCATGGTTCAAAATGTCATTGAAATGTCATTTTCTGCATTCACACTTGGACTTCTTTCCTGATGATCTTGGTGCAGTCAGAGATGAACATAGTGAAAGGTTTCACCACGATATTGTGACCATGGAAAAGCAGTATCAAGGCAATTGGAATCCATTAATGTTGGCTGACTATTGTCGGATACTGACATGAGCGGTATCAGATGCTAGGTACAAACAAAAGTCTGCAGCAAAACATTTTTAAGTCAGTTGAAGACATCAGCATCATTCTGCAAATAAATGTGCTAAATTCAATAACACTTAATGTTTCTCCAGCTTCCTACATAATACAGCAAATCTGAAATCATCTTTGTATTCAGCTTGACGTAAAAATGGGTTATCTGTCATAATACCCATTTTTTTTCAAGAAGCAAACCTTCTGAAAAAAGTTGGCTGTTCAGCATTATCAGAGCATCATCTACTTCTTCGGCACTCAAACATATGATCTTGTCTTGATTTGTGAATTATTACATATTGGAAAAAGCCCTCAGTGAGAGGTCTCCACCATAATGGAGTGCTTCGAGAGGCTAGTCATGGAGCACATCAAGGATCAGCTGCCCCCACCCCCCCTCCCCACTGGATCCTTTGCAGTCTGTGTACCGTCCCAAATGATCTACAGACGACGCCATTGCCACCACGCTCCACCTAGTCCTCACCCACCTGGAAAATAAAGACTCGTATGTTCAAATGCTGTTCATAGACCAGGTCAGTATTCAACGCAATCATTCCACAGCACCTGATTAGGAAGTTGAACCAGTTGGGCCTAAGCCCCTTTCTTGGTAACTGGATCCTTGACTTCCTGACTGGAATACCTCTGCCAGTCCGGATTGGAAACAGCATATCAAACACCATCACACTGAACATGGGGGCCCCCCAGAGCTGCGTGCTCAGCCCACTGCTGTTTACCCTGCTGACCCACAACTGTGCATAGAGATAGAATTCCAATCACATCATCAAGTTTGCTGATGACATGACTGTGGTGGGGCTCATCGCAAGAACGATGAGTCAGCTTATAGAGAGGAGGTGTAATCACCAATGGACTGGTGCAGAGACAAGAGCCTACACCTGAACCTGAACAAGACAAAGGAGATGGTGGTCAACTTCAGGAGAGCCTGGGGGGACCACTCTCCGCTGACCATCGATAGCTTCACCGTCAAGTGAATCAAGAGCACAAAATCCCTTGGTGTGCTCCTGGCGGAGGATCTCCCCTGGCTCCCCAACACACGATCAATCGCCAAGAAGGCCCAACAATGCTTTTACGTCCTGTGGAGGGTGAGGAAAGTTCAGCTTCCACCCTCCATCCTCACTACATTCTACAGGGGATGCATTGAGAGCATCCTATGTACTGCCTGGTTCGGGAACTGTACCATTTCAGAGTTCAGGTCCCTGCAGCTGAGGGGATTATTGGCATCTCTCTCCATGTCATGATGGATATTTATAACGGCCGTTGTTTGCGGAAAGGACTCCACACACCCCCTCCGTAACCTGATCTCCCTCTTACCATCTGGTTTGGACCCTCACAACCAGATCATGAGACAGCTTTTTCTCCACGCTGTGAGGCTTCTGAACTCCTGGGACACAGGGCTAGCATATGTAACATGATATTTAATAAGTGATATTTATGATACATTATTTATAAAAATGTTTCTGAGGTCATTTATCCATGTAAATAACCAGCTCCATAGCCCGGAGAAGTGCTGTCTCTTTTTTCACTGTACACTGCAAAGTTTATGGTATGAATGGCATATAAATAAACACGACTTGACTTGACTTGACTTGTGCGACCCACTTCAGAGACATCTTTGAGTTTTCAAGTAATTTTTATTTCAGACTAGGACAATGTGAATTCCCCTGAATCTCTCAACTACCCTCAGGAGATGATTTCTAGAACAACGCACTTCAACTATTTCGCCAGTACCCTATTTTATCATCTCCAACTTGCAAAGAGGTCTCAGTGACAAACCATACGATGAAGTCGAAACTTTTCTCTTTGCACATGGTCCTGCAATGCTTCAACTGCATTCTGGGTGTGAACAAGACTTACCCATGTCCAAAACCTCTTGTGCATTTGTATTTCTGAAGGGGTTATCTGGAACTCAGGAGTACAGTTTCAGAATTAGGGACTGCCCATTTAAAATGGAGAGGAGGAGTAATTGACTCTGGATATCTGGAAGTATTTAGATGATAAAGCAGTGGAGGCAGAGATGAACAGCTATTTGAAAAATAAATAAGATACAAAGTATGTGAAGAGAACAAGGCCAAGACTGGACAACAGATAATTGTACTAAATTATTGAGCAAGTTCAAGGGGATAATTGGCCTACCCTACTCTTGATCGTATGTTTGCAAGAGTTTGGTGTTGCTTAAAATAAACTGTAACTTGATATCTCACCGTTATAGAACCACAGAACACCAAGGCACAGAAACGGGCATTATTTTGCCTAGTCCTAAAGACCTACACCCAGAACATAGCCCTCCATACTCCTCCCATCCATGTAGCTATCCAAATTTTTTTCAAATGTTAAAATGGGCCCCCATTCACCACTTCAGCTGGCAGCTCATTCCATACACTACCTCCTCTCTGTGTAAAGAAGTTTCCCCCTTAAAATTCCCTTTAAAAAATTGCCCTTTCACTCTAAACTGATGTCCTCTAATTCTTGTCTCACCTAACCCCAGTGGAAAAAGTCTGCTTCCATTTACTCTATCTCTAACTCTCATAATCTTTCGTAATCTGTTTCTTCAATGCCTTGTGGTTTTCAAATCCCCCCCCAAACTCACATTCCACCTTAAGCCATCTCTATGCCATAAGTGCTCTGTGATTAGTAAAGGATCGCTTAAGGTGGTATGTGAGTAGACAAGTTAGGTGAGTGGGCCAAGACATGGCAGATGCAATATAATGTGGATAAATGCGAGGTCATCCACTTTGGAGGTAAGAACAGGAAAGAGGATTATTATCTAAATGGTATCTGTTTAGGAAAAGGGGAGATACAGCAAGACTTGGGTGTTGTTGTGCATCAGTCATTGAAAGTGGGCCTGCAGGTGCAGCAGGCGGGGAGGAGGGCGAATGGTATGTTGGCGTTCATAGCGAGAGGATTTGAGTCCAGGAGTACAGAGATCCTGCTACAGCTGTACACAGCCTTGGTGAGACCACATCTGGAGTACTGCATGCAGTTTTGGTCGCCTTATCTGAGGAAGGACATCCTCGCCATGGAGGGGGTGCAAAGAAGATTCACTTGACTGATAGGATGGAAGGACTTGCATATGAAGAAAGGTTGGAGAGACTCAGCTTGTATTCTCTGGAATTTAGAAGATTGAGGGGGGATCTTATAGAAACATATAAAATTCTTAAGGGTTTAGACAGACTAGACACAGGAAGGTTGTTTCCAATGCTGGGAAAAACCAAAACCAGGGGTCACAGTTTAAGGATAAGGGGGAAGTTTTTGAGGACTGATATGAGGAAAAATTTATTCTCTCAGAGAGTGGTGGATTAGTGGAATTCTTTGCCATAGGAAGTAGTTGAGCCCGGTTCCTTGTCAATATTTAAGAGTAGGTTAGATTTGGCCCTTTTGGCTAAGGGGATCAAGAGGTATGGGGAGAAAGCAGGAACCAGGTACTGATCACCCAAATGGCCTACTCCTGCACCTATTTTCCTGTTTCTAAGATAAAGGCTTGAACACACTGTTTTCATCATATCTAATTGCTTGTTATGTGCACATTTTCAAAACTCCAAAGAAAATGGGCCAATGACAATTTTTCTCAAGCAAAATATTTCAGTAACAATTGGGTCTAGAGCAGTGGTTCTCAACCTTTCCGTCCCACTCACATATCACCTTAAGCAATCCTTTACTAATCAGAGATCATTTATGGCATCCGGATTGCTCAAGGTGGAATGTGAGTTTAGGGGGTGGTTTGTAAACCACAGCTTTATGGTAAGAACTGACATCTGTTTATCCATTTGAAACTGGTTGATGAGGAGGTGAAATGTGTTTTATTTGCTTAGGGTTCATAAATTTTGACGAATTTTGATGGAGAAAGAAAGCCCACATATGGTGAAATGCATTTGCATAGATGTATGGACTGGCCAGTCTAAACCTACTTGACCTTCCCTAACCCCTCCCTTGGCTCCTCTCCGGATTTCCCAATAAAGGCTGACATGCCCGGTCTTGCCCCTGTACCTGGAATGTGGCCAAGTAGGGTATCAGTAATCCTCAGGTTTTTGGTCATTAAAGCCGTTTAATCAATCCATCATGTTGATGTGATTATTGTGTGCACCACACCACATCACCTCCTTAAATTAGATGAGACAACAAGAGTCGGCCTCATCAGCAACAATAATGAGTCACACTACAGAGAAGAGGTGGAAAATCGTGATATGATGCATGAATCACAATGTGCACAAGATGAAGGAGATGATTGTGGACTTCAAAAGGACAAGGAACCAACACCCTCCACTACATGTCAACAACTCTGTAGTGGGGAGATTGGGAGAGCACCAAGTTCCTTGGAGATCACTTGACTAATGATCTATTGTGGGCACTCAACATTGCTTCATTGTCAGAAAGGCGCAACAGCAACTGCACCTCCTGAGAAGACTGAAGCGGGCAAGGCTATCGGCAACCATTATATCAACCTTCTACGGGAGCTCTATCAAGAGCATCCTGGCCAGTGTGGTACGGTTGCTGCAGAGGAATGAATCGTAGGCTTGGAGGTTAATCTACAGGACCTTAAGAGTAGCAAAGAGGATCAATGGAGTCCTTCTACGTGATCTACCAGGATCTTTGTTTGAAGAGGGTGTCTATATGTATGTGTGTTATGTTTGCTTGTATGTCTGCATGTTTTGCACCAAGGACCAGATAACGCTAGGCTTCTTCAGGGGGATTCTCTGCTGAGAATGCGCCTGAAGAAGAGGAAGTGGCCCTTTGAATTGCTGTTCAGGTGGCAGTGCTAAATGCGCAGCGCTAGCCACCTGAAGGGACAGCTGCATCAGGATGCGCATCTGAGTGCACTCTGGCTCCTGTCTCTTCGGGCTGTCAGATTTGGGATGGCTGGCTGTCAGAGCTTGGAAACCAGTGTGGGCTATCAGCGCGGGGATGTCCCCACATTGATCTCTCTGCCCCACTCTACCTTGGCGGGGGAGTATGGGGCTGGGGCGTCCAGCGGGGGAGCACGGGGCTGGGGTGGCCGGCGAGGGAGTACGGGGCTGGGGCAGCTGGTCCCATATTCACCCGCTGTCTGCCCCAGCCCCGTACTCCCCCGCTGGTCACTCCAGCCCCGTACTCCCCCGCAGGCCACCCCAGCCCCGAACTCTCCCGCCGGTCTCCCCAGCCTCATACTCACCCGCCGACCACTCTAGCCACGCAATCCCTGCGCTGACAGCCCATGCCAGCTGCCCCTGCCCTGACGTCCTCCACCGGGCGAATTGGCAGCTGGGAGAGGAGCTGTCAGGTGCTCGCCAGCTAACTGTCATCCCGAATGCAACCGCTTTCAGGCAGCTGCATTCAGATGGCTTGGGAGGCCACTGTGCTGCGGCGATTATCCCTCTCGGAGGAGGGTTACAAAGTTCACTTCGCAGGCGCCTCCTGCGCATTCATGTGACCTCCCAACTACCGCACATTGCCAAAATATGCTGCTTTACAAGCGGGGCAATTGGCCACCTGAAAGGGCCTACTGTTTTGTCGGGTTATATTTGTACAATCAGATGACAATAAACTTGATCTGAAATCAATAGCAGTTGAATATTCAGAAAATCTTGACATCAGCTTCATGCACAAAAAGCTGTGACAAAAGCTGTGACAAGATCTCTGATCTTGTTAGAGGCCCAAACAATTGGTAAACTAATAGTTTACTTCTTGTATTTTATTAAATCTGATGCAATGTTAATGCTGAGAGTTATGAGACGAAGGTAGACAACTGTGGATTGTCCCTTGACATTGAACGGACTTGCTGGTCCTAATGGCCTGTTTTTATTGCTAATTATTTCTTATGCAGGTATAATTATGCAGATTACTATTTTAATGAGAAGGAAGGCACTGCCTCGTAATAAATTGCTCCAGTCTTCAATTTGCTGGCAGCAACTGTGCGAAAAGCGGCAAATGCTTCTTGGAATAAGAGGTCAATACTTTCACATGAAAGGATTTAGATAATTGTAGGTTAATTTAGAAGAGTTTAACATAGTCAAAGTCCGAATGAAGACAACACCTCATTAAAAGGGGATAAACAAAACTGCAGATGTTAAAAATCTTAAGACCTGTTTTTAATTCTATTTATTCCCCAAAACGTCTGTTAGTGCGCAAAAGACAGTGATGGTACAGCTCAAATATTGTAAGGCCAAATACAGGATAACATTCAAAACACAATTTTTTCATTGTTTGCCAGCCATTGATGTCTACGAAAATTGCTCATCATATGAGAAAACATCGAACATGGAATATTACAGCTCAGTACAGGTCCTTCAGCCCACGATATTGTGCTAACAATAGAAGTCTACTCATCAAACTAAGTTTTCCCTAACTCTTTACATTTATCATATCTATGTGCTTGTCTGGGAGTCTATTAAATGTCTCTATTGTACCAGCCCTGGTAATGCAACCCAAGTGCCATCTACTTTCTTTGTAAAACTTAACCCGGACGTCACCCCTAAACTTTCCTCCTCTCACCTTGTAGAGGTGATCTTTGGTGTTTTCTACTCATCCCAAAAAATAACAGGAAAATACACTACACCCTTATATCCTTTTATTAAGTTAACTCTCAACCTTCACTCCAAAGAGAAAGCCCTAGCTCTGTTAAACTTGCCTCATAACACACCGTCTCCAATTCAGGTATCCTCCTTGTCAATCTCCTCTGTATGTCCTCCATAGCTTCCACACCATTCCTGTAATGACTGAACACGATATTCCAAATGTGGCATAACCAGAGTTTGACGATGCTGTAATATTCATGACACTTGAACTCAATCCCCCGACTAATGAAGGCCAAAATACGATGTCTTCTACCCAATCAACCTGCATGACAACCTTGAGAGAGATATGGATTAGGACCCCAAAGTCCATCTGTTCTTCCACATTTTCAAGAATCCTTCCATTAACCACTACTCTGCCTTCAAGTTTGATCTTCCAAAATGCATCACTTCTACACTAACCACAACACCTCCAAACTTTGTGTCACTTGCAAACTTACTCATCCCTCCCTATTACTTCTTTTTCTAGGTCATTTATAAAAATCACAAAGAGCAGAGGCCCCAGAAGAGATCCCTGTGGAACTCCACTCGTTAGCGACCTTCAGGCAGAATGGGTTCCATCTATTACTATCTGCTCATTTCTGCAGGCAAGCCAATTCTGAAACCACACAGCCAAACTTCCATGGAGCCCACACCTCATGACTTTCTGAATGAGTCTAGCATGGGGGGGTCCTTGTCAAATGCCGTACTAAAATCCATATAGACCACATCTACTGCCTTACATTCATCAATTTCTTTTGTTATTTCCTCAGAAATATCAATTAGGCTCATGAGGCATGACCTACCCCTCAGAAAGCCATGCTATCCCTGAAATGATTTTACTTCTCATAATGCACATATTTCCTGCCCCTAAGAACAGTTTGCCCACCATTGATGTAAGGCTCACTGGTCTTTAGTTCTCAGGACTTACCCTGTTACTTTCTTTAAACAAGGAGATGACATTTGCCATTCTCCAATGGCCAGGGAGGATGAAAAATTCATTGACAAAGCCCCAGCAATCTTTTTCCTTGCTTTCTGCAGTAATCTGGAATATACATATCTTTTTTGATCCTGGGAACCTGTCAATCCTAATATGTTTAAGAAGATCCAGCGCTTTTTCCGTCTTTAAACTCAACACGCACCAGCGCGTAAACTTGTTCTATTCTGACATCGACTTGACAAAGGCCCCTTTTCTGTGGTGAAAATTGAAGTAAAATATTCATTTAGGACCTCTCCAACCTCCTTCACCTGTAGTCACTTGTGGCCTCCTTTATCCTTAAGCCGACCTACCTTAATTCTTGTCATCCTTTAACACTTATTCATAGAAGGCCTTAGGATTTTCCTTCATCCTACTTGCCCCCTTCTAGCTCTCGTAAGTCCTTTCTTAAGTTCATTCCTGGCTACCATATAATTTTCAATGACCTTGTAGTGCGCGTCCAAAGACTTGTTGATCCAAACCAAGGCTTTTATTAACTAAAAGACTGGAGCCTATCACAAGTAGGCCGACCAGTCCAGAATGACCTGGTCTGGCTAGGAGCAATCCTTTAAGACCTGCTACACTCTCAGCCAATCACAGTCATCCTACACTTCTTTTCTTTGGCTTGGCTTCGCGGACGAAGATTTATGGAGGGGGTAAATGTCCACGTCAGCTGCAGGCTCGTTTGTGGCTGACAAGTCCGATGCGGGACAGGCAGACACGGTTGCAGCGGTTGCAGGGGAAAATTGGTTGGTTGGGGTTGGGTGTTGGGTTTTTCCTCCTTTGTCTTTTGTCAGTGAGGTGCGCTCTGTGGTCTTCTTCAAAGGAGGTTGCTGCCCGCCGAACTGTGAGGTGCCAAGATGCACGGTTGGAGGCGATATCAGCCCACTGGCGGTGGTCAATGTGGCAGGCACCAAGAGATTTCTTTAAGCAGTCCTTGAACCTCTTCTTTGGTGCACCTCTGTCACGGTGGCCAGTGGAGAGCACGCCATATAACACGATCTTGGGAAGGCGATGGTCCTCCATTCTCGAGACGTGACCCACCCAGCGCAGCTGGATCTGTACATATGTACAGATAGACATTGGTGATAGAATCTGTCCTATCACAGACCCCTTCCTGTCTTTTGTTTCCTAAACTTTCTTTATGTATCCTTTTTCCTCTTAACCTAGCTAAATCACTTCCTTTGACAACCATGTTCCCTTCTTTCTACCATCTTTTTGTTGTCTCAGTGGAACAAATCTATCCTGAACCTCATGCAAATGGTCCCTAAACATCATACATATTTCTTCAGTGCTTTTCCCCAAGAACATCTGCCCCAATTTACTCTCCCCAGTTCCTGCCTTCTCACATTATAATAAACCCTTCCCAATTAAACCACTTTAGATTTGCTCTACTCCTATCTTTGTCCATATAGTAGGTAAATGTCAGGAAGTTGTGGTCATTTTCTTTGAAATGTTCCCTTACTGAGAGATCTGTAACTGACCTGATTCATCACCCAGTGCTAGATCCAGTATGGCCTCTCCCCACAGAGTGTTAGGAATCGTTCATGGACACACCAGACAAATTTTGCCCCATTTATCCTTCTTACAGTAAGGAGCCAGTTAATATTTGGAAAATTGACGTCACTCAAAAATAAAACCCTGTTATTTCTGCACTATTCTAAAATCTGCCTACGTCACGAGTGTTATTTGGGGGCCTAAACAGTGATCGCTCCCTTCCTGTTTTTGACTTCCAGCCACACTAACTCAGTAGGCAATCTCTCCACAACATGCTTCGCTTCTGCAGCTGATTCTATCCCTGATTAGTAATGCTGCCCTCTACTCTTTTACCTCTACTCTCTTTTACCCATCCTATCCCTTTTAGAATATCTAAACCCCAGTACTTGCATCAGCCAACCCTGACCTTGCATCAGCCAATCTCTGTTACAACCACAACACGTACTGATCCATGCTCTAAGTTCTTTTCCATTAATTGCATTGAAATAAATACATTTAAACTCTCCAAATGACTACATTTATGCTCCCTCCTCTTTGTCCTCCCTCACAAATTCACCACACATTGCATCAACCTTTCCACCATCTGCTCTCTTCTCTGCCTTCTCGATCCCATCCCCCATCCAAGCTAGTTTATTCCCCACACCCCTTACACACCCATGGCTGACCAGAGCAGTAGTAGCAAACATTTATGCAAGGAACCAGGACTAGTTTTGTCTTGAACAGATAGAAGTATTCCATTCAACTTAATAATAAAGGTTCTGGAGGGAAATGAACCTCATCCTCTCACTTTGAAAGGACAAAAAATCATCCTCCATCATGCAAAACTCAGCTTTCAAAACTTTAGTTGGCTATTTTATTGGCAAATTTCCAATGAGCAGTGAGAGATTAAAAAGAAACAATTACACAGACTCGTGGACCAAAATGGCCTGTATGTTTAAACTTAAAAATTTAAAATTTACACTCACGTTCATGATGAGCTTTTTAATCCAACCATTGCAAATTAACAACAAAGCAGGTGTAGGCCAAAAGGATAGCATAGCTGTTAGCGCAATACAGGTTTTTCTTGACTTGCAACCTATGTGACTTATGTCCATCCGCACATACGACCATATTTTCTTTTAAGAAAAAATATAAAATTGATGCGTTTTTGTTATATTTGACAAACGATAACAGGGATACAGGGCATGTACGAGCCAAAATGTACCCGCAGTTCATAGGCTGTGCGTGGCCATCTTGATTCCTGTGTGCATGCGCAAGTCTTTGGGTGGCACATACATGTTGGGTTTGCGTATTGTATTTTGGTTGGTGCATGCGTGATAATCAAGGGTGCGAATTCAATATCGTTAGAGTACTCAGCTCTCATGCGTGCACCACCGAAGTCCAATATGTGAACCCACCACACATGTGCCACTGAAGGCTCGCGCAGGTGCACAGGAATCAAGATGGTAGTGCCCAACCTATAGGTCCTGGGATGCTGTCTAAGTACACCATTCTGCATAAGTCCATTCCAAGATACAACCGGTTGGCCAGAATGAAACACAGACATAGGTCAGGGAGTACCTGTACTGTTACAGCCCCAGCAACATGGGTTTGAATCTGTAAGGGATTTGTACATTCTCCCCACATCTGCATGGGTCTCCTCCATGAGGTCTGGTTTACACTCACCGTTCAAAATGTACCGGGGTTGTAGGGTAATTGGGTTTAATTGGGTGGCACAGGCTCATGGGCTGAAATGGCCTGTTATTGTGCTGTATGTCCGAATTGATATTTAAATTTCAGTCCGTTGCACTCTTCCATAAGGATCATCACCGTTCCAATCTCATCCTTGGTATCACACTTCTGCTCGCTTCTCGTATCTATTGGTCTTCCAAAATATTCGGTATGGAATTTAAACTAGAGATGGAGTTCAATTGTCCACCAACCTCCATATTCATTACTTTCAATGACCCTTCCGCCACAATTTTCTGTTATAGAAAATGGTAAGATCATGACCTTCCAAGACAGGGAATTCTATCTTATGACACACACACAGGAAGGAAGGAAGGAGACTGTATAGCCTACAATCTAAAGTAAACCGCAATCTGATAGAGGAAACTTGTGGTCAAGTGGCATCACTGGGAGATAATAAACCATTTCAATAGATTAACTCTAATTCTGTAACTATGAGCCTGTCACCATTCACTAGTCACCAGTCTGTCTCCTCCTTCGACAATGCACGCAGGGCTGGCCTTGAAGACAATAGGAGATGGAGGAAGAACCGTAACACAGCAGCACCAAACCCAGAACAGAATTTCCCTCGCAGCCGCTGCAACCGGACATATCTGTCCCGCGTAGGCCTCATCAGCCACCAGTGACCCGTGGACGTCCCCCTTTCTAAATCTTCGTTCGCGAAGCCAAGCCATGATGATTAAAGATTTAAAGTTTATTCTTCTGTAGATATCAGTGATCTAGTTTCCATTATTGTTTTCCGTAGAGAATTCCAGGGATTCATCACCCTCTGCAGGAAGAAATTAGTCTGTACCCCAGTTTAAAATGACGGCTCCATTATCTTTTACTTATATCCCTTTGTTCAAAATTCTTGTTCCCCTATCTAAGCATAAAGTATATCCTCTCATAATTCCTCAGGATATTTTATATTTCAAGAAGATCACCTGTTATCTCATAAATTAAAAAGTAAAGAAGGAAAAGCAGTGCATTTCCAAATCTGGATGGCTCATGAGTTGAAGGAGAGCCTTCAAGTGGCAGTATGTCCATGCACCTGCTGCCCTTGTTTGGTGCTAGAGGTCTTGAGTTTTTTGGGGAGGTGCTTTCAGAGTAACCTGAGAGATAAAATGCTGTAGATTTTGTCGATGTCGCACAATGTAAGCCACTGTGCAGCTCTCAATCAGTTACAGACAGACCCTGAGTTACACAAGGGATCTGGTTCTGACCACCATCCAAAAGCTGATTTCTCTATGTCAGAAACATCAGTTTTTTTACAGCTACTCATTTCAAACTGCTTGATAGATACTTATTATAATTCTTTCATTTCTTTGAATAATCACATACACTACCCATAATTAAACTAATAGAATGTACATGTACTGAGATCTGGTCATTAATGTTCACCATAAAACATTTTCTTCTTTTTTCTTCATATTCAAATTATTTTATATTTATATTTATTATTCCAACTTGCTATAAAATGTGTGGGTGAATTTGTATAAAGTCAGATTTCACCAAGTCAGTCTTCTGGGGAGTCCCTGGTTGTGTTTTTTCTGTTATCTGTTAAGGAGGAAAATGAGCACGGCACTGCAAATATTCAGTTATCAAGTTTCCTTTATCATGTACATCATACATAAAATGTGTTAACTTTTGCTTGCTGTCAAGGTACACAAGAAAATTCCACCAAGTGTCTGTGGATTCACCTCCTGCACTCCTGTAACTTTTTCCGCCTCATGGTCTCCTGTTCGTTCCAGCAGTGAACCCGAGCTCCTGGTTCTGAACTACCAATACGATTAAGTTACATACATACAATCACTTTAAAACAGATCTTATTTGAAATACTGAAGAATTCATATTCAGTGACTTTACAGAAACTATGGAGAATGCTATGCACATTCCACAAGTAGGTACTAATTGAAATGATGCCATGAAATGAATAGACCATTGTTTTGGAAGAACAACTGGAGTCAGGTCGTCTGTGTTGGACATTTTTTTTACAAGGCTTCTGACCTCTCTGCAAAGTGCTCACTCAGAGTTCATTGAAAGGTTTGTTTACCTAAAACAACAGATGGGACCAGAAGACTGATTCCTATTGTTTGCTGGAGAAGGAGGGGGTTTTGCAAGTGAGAGAGAGAAGGACATGTGGCTGAGAGTTGGAATCTCAGATGGAGAGACACACAGCTGGAACAGTGTCAGCCAGGAGAAGCTTGTTGGAACTGAAACAGAAGCTCCAGAGTGGTGGATGGCTGGAAGTGCTATCTGTCTGATGTTTCTCTTGGAATAAGTGGAACAGAAAACAACTCTGTGGTAACCTGAAAGAAAGAGGTTATCATCTGGAGAACCCTGATGGGGCAAGATTCATCAGCAAGACATTGAGCTGACTAATGGTGGTACCTCAGTTGTTGAAACCCTGGAACAACACATCTCTCTCCGCAAACCTACAAGAACTTTACTGAGTGATAAAAATGTACCTTCCGAGCACCAAAGCCTGGTGAACTTTATACATGTTAAATCTGTGAATGGTATAAGAATTGCCTGCTACTAGAGAACTTGGAAGAATGAGAAGTGAGATTGAACAGTGAACCAAAGAACCTTTCTTAAATTTACACACATATCATACACATGTACTTAGAATTAGAAGGGGGTTAAGTTTGGTAGTTAAGAATAGTGATAGGTTAAAGTTTTATTCTGTTTTCATGATTATTTATTCCGTTTTCATGTTTAAAGGTAATTAATAACAACTTTTGTTTAAGTAACCATTTGTCATGGTGAATGTCTATTGCTGCTGGGTTTTGGGGTCAATGAACAGGCCCTTCAGCCCATATGTCTACAATGAATATGATGGCCAAATTAAATTAAAATTCTTCAGGTTGTACATGATACATATCCTGCTACTCCCTGCAGACTCATGTGTCTATTGACTTCTCAATTAAATGTGTCCCTTGTTTCTGCTTCTACCACTGATCCTAGCAGCCTGTTCCAGGCAACTGTCACTCTCTGTGTAAAAGATATTTGACAACCACGAGAATATCAAGCCACATCTTCAAAAACCAAGGCTTATTAAAAGCAGCAGAGTGTTGAGATATAAAGAAGATGCTTTTTTCGGAACAACAATAATATGATAAATTGTATATTTAAGGCTCCTGTTCGGCTCCGAATCATGGGTCCTCTACCGGCATCACCTACGGCTCCTAGAACGTTTCCATCAGCGCTGTCTCTGCTCCATCCACAACATTCATTGGAATGACTTCATTACCAACACTGAAGTACTCGAGCTGGCAGAGTCCGCAAGCATCGAATCCATGCTGCTGAAGACCCAACTGCGCTGGGTGGGTCACATCTCCAGAATGGAGGACCATCGCCTTCCCAAGATCGTGTTCTATGGCGAGCTCTCCACTGGTCACCGAGACAGGGGTGCACCAAGGAAGAGGTACAAGGACTGCCTAAAGAAATCTCTTGGTGCCTGCCACATTGACCACCGCCAGTGGGCTGATCTCGCCTCCAACCGTGCATCTTGGCGCCTCACAGTTTGGCGGGCAGCAACCTCCTTTGAAGAAGACCGCAGAGCGCACCTCACTGACAAAAGACAAAGGAGGAAAAACCCAACACCCAACCCCAACCCACCAATTTTCCCTTGCAACCGCTGCAACTGTGGCTCCCTGTCCCGCATCGGACTTATCAGTCACCAACGAGCCTGCAACAGACGTGGACATACCCCTCCATAAATCTTTGTCCGCGAAGCCAAGCCAAAGAAGAAAGATATTTAAGGCAGAGATTGACAGGCATTTGATTAGTCAGGGCATCAAGTATTATTGGGAGAAAGCCAGGGAGTGGGGCTGAGTGGGAGGATGGATAAGCCAGTGATTAGAATGGTGGAGCAGACTCAATGGGCTTACTTCTGCTCCTATATCTTGTGCCCATATAAATGATAACAGAGGGAAAAATAAAATGTTGTTGGAAGGTAAAAA
Organism: Narcine bancroftii; assembly: GCF_036971445.1. Lineage (NCBI taxonomy): Eukaryota > Metazoa > Chordata > Chondrichthyes > Torpediniformes > Narcinidae > Narcine > Narcine bancroftii. The sequence continues at coordinate 21,332,790 of NC_091471.1, forward strand.
TGAGGGTAAGGATATTGGATGAATGAGCTTTCATTAGTTTTCTCATCTTGACATTTCTTACATCCTGTTGCTATAATACTTCCTGCAAAATAAAACTCCCCATTGTGAAAATCAGCCACATCAGATTTGATGGTTGGTTTGGATGTTCAATGAAATGTCAAGTGTTCATAAAATGGCATGGGGAAAATAAAGTAAACCCAGACAGCAGGCCATTCCGCTAGGTCACATTCCCCGAATACTGAATATTTTGCCTCCCTCCGTATAGTTTGACAGGAACTCCAAATGCCAATATTTGTCTGATGAAAAACAGAATTGTAACAGCTAAACAAGACGACAGCTCTGAAGCTGACCCTACTGTTATGCACTGCTTGCTTTCAGAAATATTCCAAAGACTGTTGTGACAGATTCCTGCCCAGCTTTTGATGCTCAGTGCACCAGTAACAGATGAGTTTTCATACATTTGTAATTACTTAATCACTTTTACATCAGGCAGTTAAAATTGTAAAACAGAAGCTGTTCAAGTTAATTTCAAAGATTCAGAGAGACCAAATATTTTGTTACCTTCTTGTTCTTAGAACTCCATGGGGAACAGGAAAAAATACTTTGAGAAATTTGCTTCCTTAAAGTTGTATAACTTCTGGATTCAGTTTGAATCACAATCTTCCTCGCTCTGCTACAAATGAAGTAATTCATCAGAGATCCTCTTGTTTGCTTTTGACTGTTAATAACAGTGATAAACATCAGAATCAGAATCTATTGTCATGAACTTATCATGCAATTTGTTGTTTTATAGCAGTATTATAGGTAGATATATTGCTATAAATTAGATTTTAAAATAAATAAAGCAGTACCAAATAAGAGAAAGGGAGGTGGAGTCTATGGTTCATTGTCCATTCAGAAATCTGATGGCCGGGGTGGAGTGGGGGGGGGGACTGGGGGAACTGTTTTTGCACTGCTGGGTATTTGTCTTCAGGCCCCTTTACCTCCTTCTTGATGATGACACTGAGAAGAGGGCATGGCCTGGGTGGTAAGGTCATGGCTGCTTTCTTAAGACACCACATCTTGATGATGTCCCCTCTATGGAGTGAAGCTTGATGGCCATGATGGTGCTGGCCAATTTCACAATTTGCTCTCATCTTTTTCTGTCATTTACATTGGCACCTCATACCAGACCGTGATTCAACCAGTCAGAATGCTTGCCATGGTGCACCTCTAGAAATTTACAAGAGTTTTTGCTGAGATAGCGAATCTCCTCAAACTTCTCACAAAGCACAGCTGCTGGAGAACCTTCTTCATGATTGCATCGTTATAAAGGCCCCAGGACAGATCTTCAGAGATACTGAAACCCAGGAATTTGAAGTTCTTAACCCTTTCCTGCTAACCCCTTGATTTCTGAATGGACAATGAATCATCGACACCACATCCTTTACTCTTCTTTTGTACTGCTTTATTTATTTTTAAATGTACAACAATATTTGTACGTTTTATGTTGCTATAAAACAACAAATTGCATGATATGTTCATGACAATAAATTCTGATTCTGATGTTTATCACTCCTACTAGTGGTCAAAAGCAAACAAGAGGAAATCTGATGAATTACAGTACAACTCCAATTATCCCAAATCAAATTCTCCAAAATCCTCTGTTATCCAAAACGTTTTAAAATTTTGGGATAAATGAGGATATCAAAAACAAATCAGAAATCCTCATTTATCTGAAATATTTTTTTGGAGCCGAACTGACCGGGGATGTTGGGCTCCCAGAAGTGGTTGTGGTGAGAATTAAACATTGGTGAGAATTAAACATTATTTTAATGCTTAAAAAGCCTTCCCTTGTTGTTTGTTGTTCTTTAAACATTATTACAAGTGATTTGCTGTTGCTACTGGGCTGCTTTTAAAAAATGACTAATTCTCCGTAAAAAAGTTTATCCAAAATGGGCCCATTCCCGACCATTTTGGAGAATCGGAGTTCTACTGTTTTTCATGTGTAGCAGAATGAGAAAGATTGTGATTGATGTACTTTTGAAGCAAGTGGGAATAATTATTTCATAAAACATTATTTTTTTCCTGACCAAGTCATTGGTCTGCATTGATTTGATTAGTTTAGTTTGGTGGTTGTATGAGGAGAAGTTAAACAATTTCATGGAAATGCACAAATTTGCGGTAGATATGGGGATAATCTTTTTCCCAACTGGGGTGTCCACAAGTAGATGACACAATCTTAAAATAAGTCCATTTAAGACAGAAAAAAATTGCATTTCACCATTCGAATACTTGAGTTTAGTTGATAGGGAACTCATCAGGACATACCAACTATTTCTAGAGCTAGATAGAGTAGATGCAGAGAAGATGTTTCTATGAGTGGGAGTGTTTGAGACCAGAGGGCACAGCCTCAGAATAAAAGGATGTCCCTTTAGAACAGAGATGAGGAGAGATTTATCCAGCAGAGGGAGAGGAATCTGTGGAATTTTCTGCCACAGTCAGCAAGTCTTTGGGTATACAGTATTTAAAGTAGAAGTTGACAGGTTCTTGATTAGTAAGGCTGTCAAAGGTTATGATGAAAATACAGGAGAATGAAGGTAAAAGGCAAATACATCCGCCGTAATTTGAATGGTGGAAAAGACTTGGTGTTGAATGGCGCAATCCTGCTCCCATGTCTTATGGTCCCATTCTCTACGTGAGGAGGCTGTGGAGCCTCGCGCCATGATCCTATTCAAGGCAAGAGGTCCATAAGTTCTCAGAAATCGAGGGAATCAAGAAATATGAAATTTACACAAAATGGAGGTGAAAGATAAGGCCATGATCCCACTGAATGGATGAAACATTAGTGAGTGGTCAAATTGCCCAATCTGGCTTCTATTCTTTTTCTATTTCAATGGTCAAGTTACCCTACTGAGTAGCTGTTAAAGTGAAGCTCGATCTAGGTGAAGTATCTTGCATAGGGCAAAAAAAAAAATGGCACTAATTGGATTGCTCTTTCAAGGCTGCTTGAGATGAATCGTTTCCTCAATGATGTCTCAATCTGTGGCAATGACATTTTTTTGTTGCATTTGCATCAGCAATTGTTATCCAGTGTTTTAGTTGCATTCACTAATCTAGACCAGTCGTTCTTAACCTTCTTTTGACTATGGACCTTTTAGGCTAGGCTCAAAGTTTATGGGCACCCTTCCAAGTGAAGCAGTCAAGCTCAGCTGAGATCTTCCATACTTCTCCCTTAATGATAACATGAAAAATAGAAAAAAATATTTTACAATTTCAGTCTATAACCCCCCCCTTAAATGGGTGGGGGATGTGGGGGGAAGATGGACACATGGCCCCCATTGAGAAGAGCTGATCTAGACTGCCAATATGTTGTGTTCATCGATTGATCTTGTCTATCTTGTGCTTCAAGTGAACAAAAATGTCAGCTCTAATAATGAGCTCCAAAATCTTGTCAACCACTTCTTAAAAGAATGGAGCGACATTTGTAATTTTCCAGTTCACTGGAACCTTTCCTGACTCTAGAACTTCCTAAAAGGTCACAACTAATCCATTCATAATTTCTTCAGCTTCCTCTCTCAGAACCCTACAGTGTAGTCCACCCGGTCCAGGTGATTTATCCACCTTCAGTCCCTTCAGTTTCCCAAGCATATTCTCCTTAGTAATAGAGTCAACATGTCTCCTAAAACTCTCGAATATCTGGTATATAATTGGCGTCCTCCACAGAGAAAATACCAATCCAGTTCATCTGCCATTTCTTTGTTCCCCATTACCACTTCTCCAGCATAATTTTACAGTAATATAATGTCCACTTTTGTTCCTCTTTTATTCTTTATATACAGTGGAACCCCATTATAACGCGATAGTTAGGGTCCAAAAAATTGCATGGCAAATAAAGTGGGGTTGCACTAAATTGGGTTCACAAAAAAACAGCAGTTTTTAAAAAAATTAAGAATATATGCACAATACATGTATTTTCAATCATACTTTTATTTCTTACAATCATCATTTTATTTCTTAAAAAAGTGATCAGGTGTTCATTGCTTGAAAGCAATGTGTCACAGGCTGAGAGCAAAATCCAAAATGCATCTAAGGTGGAGGATTTTTATGTGGTCCTCATCCTGGGCCTCCAGCCAACATAGGCCAGCTTTGAGGCACTTAATGGCTTCAGACACTTTTGGGGGTAGGGATGGAGGCTCCTCATTATCCTCCTCCTATGGTTCTGGATCTAGTGATACCGTAACGTTACAGTCGATCTCGGAGTCCGTCAGGTGCTTATATGTTCGGCTTTCATCAGCGGCAGAGCACCGCTGGTGTAAATCCTCTTTGCTTATTTCAAACATCCTCTCTGCCTCACGCACCTCTTCATCTGTGAAGCCGTAGAATCCTTGTTCACCATCATCATCCTCCTTGGTGGATTTTCGTGATAAAAAGGCTGGACCCAGACCCCTCTCCCAGCATTTTTCCACACATGAGGAGCTGACTGATGCCCAGCCCTTCCCACCTAATGTTCATGCTTTTCAAATAGTCTTTCAGCATTGTTGATTGGTTTACAATTCTACAAATTAATTTATGTCTGTAATTCTGCTTGAACATGGAGATGATCCCATGAATCAGGAGGTGGGTCTTAGATCTAGTGTTCTTTGGGAGGTATGAAACTTGGATCTTCCCGTCACGGCTTACTAGGTGGGACAGTTGTCGAGCAAAAGAAGAGCTTTCAGTTCTAGCATTTGCATGCACAAATGAGTGCAGATGGCAGAGACAAAAGTTTTGTAAAACCAATCCTCATAGATGACATTGGTCATCAAAGCATTGCTGCTCTGCGTGTATTCGAATGGTAATGACTTCACATTGACATGTTGGAAAAAGCAGGGCAAGTGAGATTTGCCAATCATGAGTGGTTTTAACTTATATGTTTCAGTCTTGTTAGCACAAAACAACAATGACACACAATCTTTGCATACCCCTCACGTCGATGGGCGTCGTCTTTGCAAGTCTAGGATCATCTTGTAGCAGAGGCCTGTTTCTTCACAGTTGTGCCCTTGTTGTTCGACATAGCTACCTTCTTCTAAGAGGGTTTTTAGTTCTGCCAGGTATTCCCTGTCAGCTGAGTGAATTTCTCCAGACACTAACACTTGACACATGTTGTGACAGCATTTAAGCCAGTCTATCCATCCATTGCTAGCTTTGAAGGGAGAGATTTCTCCGTTAATCAGCTGCTCAACTTCTCAGCTTCTGCTTTGAGAATAGGCCTGGAAATTAGAACGCCTTGTGAGGCTAACATCTTTGGCTGTCTTCATGTATTTGGCCTTTACTCCCGCCTCTTCTTCGACTTTCCAAAGTGACGTGCGTAACTTATCTTCCTTGAGATTTCCAGCCACGAAGTGTTGATTCAGGTACCCCGAGGTCGCATGCAACTTGGTTTTGACTTTCATTCTTGATCACATCAATTGCGTGAAGCTTATCTTTCACTGAAAAAGATTTTCGTTTCCTAAAGATGCGTTCCATTTTCAAAAAAACATCACTTCTGGAAAGAGCAAAAGAAAAGGGTCCAATGGCTCATGGCATTATATCCAGATTCACATTAAATCAAAGCGTGTTAAATCGGGGTTCCACTGTATCTGAAAGAAAACTTTTTGTATATTTTATATTATGGTCCTTCTTTTATTCATATTTCATCTCTGTTTTTTAGTTGCATTCAGTTAGTTTTTAAACCTACCCAATTCTTTGACTTCCTGTTAATTTTTGCAACAGTGTATACTTCTATGCTGTCTTTCACCTCCCTAATATGCATTGATTCCCTGATTTTCCCTTTAGAATACTTCTACTTTGAGATGAAACAATCCTGCATCTTCTAAAATCCTCTCAGAAACCCTTGCCATTGCTGGTCTACTGTCTTCCTTGCGAGCATTCCCTTCTAATCAACTTTGTCCAGCTCCCTTCTCATGCCTCTGTCATTATCATTATTCAACAGGCACATCTGAATCTCGGTTGTCGCCTTCCAACTACAGAGTGAATTGAATCATATTGCTCTCACTGCCTCCTAAGGGCTCCTTTACCTTAAATGTTCTAATCATATCCATTTCATTACACAGCATCAAATCCAGAATTGACTTTTCCCTTCTGGGCTCAACCACTGGGTGCTTTAAAAAGCTATTTCGTGGACATTACACAATTTCTTTCTCCAGGGATCCAGAACAAACCTGATTGTCCCAGTTGACCTGCATATTGAAGACTCCCCTGACCACTGTAACATTGCCTTTCTTACATTCTTTCCCTAACTCCTATCATTGGTTTCTATTCAGAAATCTGTGTTTAATTTCCAAGGTATATTTAGTTATGGGTTACATTATATGTTATATTGCATATAAATGTTTTTAAAAAAGATAGATTGTGGGGGTTTAGTGTAGGTCACCACAAACAGAGTAACACTTCACATTTCATTTCAAATGCAAGAGCTTGGCTGAAGCCAGTCATGAAGGCACCAGTAGCTTTGCAAAAGATAATGGGACTGTTTTGGAAGGAATTTTAAAAAGCAGGCTCAAATAAACAACCCAGGCTCAAAGTGCTGATAAAGATCTTTCAAGGATTGAGTTAGCACCGCAAGAGATTCTGGCTTTTACAAGGAGAGAGGAAAAGACCAAACAGGATTTCTATTTGCGAGAGAATGAGAGAAGAGAGAGAGAGAGAGAGAGAGAGAGAGAGAGAGAGAGAGAGAGAGAGAGAGAGAGAGAGAGAGAGAGAGAGAGAGAGAGGGAGTTCAGTAGCAGCAGCTGGAACTGGAACAGGACAAGCTGGCAAGCCTGTTGAAACCCCATTTTGAAGACAGGTTGTGAGTTCTGAGTTCAACCAGTTGAAAAACCATTGTAGTCCTTACAAAGGGAAATGGCTGGCTAGACCATTTCTCTTGAAATAAGGGAAACAAAAGGTACTCTGTGGTAACCTGAAAGAAGAGGCTAATATTTGGAAAACACATGATGGGGCAAGTTTCTTTGATAAGGCACTGAAGTGACTGATCATGGGAACTCAGTTTATGTGTGTCCAACGAGCAACAAATCTCTCTCTGAAACCAACTAGAGCCTTCCTGAGTGGTGACCATTTACTTTTTCATTAGAGCCTGGTGAAAATTTATAGATGTTAAATTCTGCACACAGTATATAAGAATTGCCTGATACTGGTGAACTTGGAGGAGTGAGAGGTGAGATTGGACTGTGCATCAAAGAACTTTCCTAAAAACATTACATACACGTGCACTTAGAATTAGAAGGGAGTTAAGTTAGGTTAAGTTAATAGTAATAAGTTAAAGTTTAATCCTGTTTTTACGTTTTAAGAGAATTAAAACCAACTTTTATTTAAGTAACCATTTGTCTTGGTGAATTTCTATTGCTGCTGCGTTTTGGAGTCTTCTGGACTTGTAATGCAATCTTTTCAGTTTCTCATCTCTATCCACAAGGATTCTACATCTTCTGATCCTATATCCTTCTTGCTATCGATTAAATTTATTTTTTTGTTACCAACAGAGCAAGTCCACCTCCACTGCCCACCTGCCTGTCTTTTTGATAAGATGGGCATCCTTGGATGCTTAGCTCCCTGCTGTGCTTCTTCTTCAGCCATATCTCCATTATATGATGTGTTGTCATACAATGCCATGCCTGTCGAATACTAACCATACTTTAAACTCATCTACCTTGTTTCGTATGCCGCATGGTATAAATAAACAACCTTCAGTTCTACATTGACCATCAGATATCAGATCAGAATCAGATGACGGAGTAGTAGGCTTGCATTAAGCTGACATCACAATGGTCCTGGTGGGAGGGGAAGAAAAATATCATGGGAGTGGTACTGATAAGATCTTGGAGAGTTCCAATAAAGTCAATTGGTTGGTTCAACTGACTCACAGCTTCTGTGTGTTTTTTTCTTTCGACTACACTGACCACACTGTCCTATTGTGATAAAGATTTAAAAGTGTTTTGGGAAGGATTATTAGAACATTTGAAAGACTTTTGCAGAGTGCCTTTTGCAAAAAGAGCATCAAGGTTGCAGCATACAGCTTGCCTGGGAGAGCATGTGATTTTTTTTCAGGCAGACAGAACAGTTTTGCTCTTAGAAAGGGAAGGTGTGAAACAAAGAGAAAGGACACAGAAATCAGTTCCAGAAGGAAAAAACTGGCAAACCTTTGGAAGAATGCCTGGTCAAAGGAGAAGACTGGTTGTCTGAAAGGTGACCTGAAAGAAGGAGGACTATCTGGAGAACACTGAAGGGGCAAGTTTCAACATTAAGACTGATTAAACAGGAATCAGGTGCAGATATCCTGGAACAAAAGGAATCTCTCTTTGAAAACCAACAAGAACCCTCCGGAGTGGTAACCATTTGCCTTTTAAGCACCAAAAATTGGTGAACTTTATTAATGCTAACCTTTGTGCACAGTACAAGAATTGCCTGCAACCAGTGAGATTGGACTGTGATCCAAAGAACTTTTCTAAGCTTATATACACATTACACACACCTGTGTTTTGTATTAGAGGGGGGTTTAAATAGGTTAAGTCGGTTAAGTAAGTTGATAGTAATAAGTTAAAGTTTGAATCTGTTTTCTTGTTGAAATATAATTAAAAACTACTTTTGTTTAAGTACCCCTTTGTGATGTGGTGCATATCTATTGCTCCTGGTTTTGGGGGTCCTCTGGACTCCGTAACACTATTGTTTACTCTGGAGATTTCAGTAATCTGCCCTGTGCTCTCTTTCCCTTTAGTTTTATCCATACTTTACAAATTATTTGCAACCACACCACCCCCACTGCCCCCCCCCCACCACACCCCAGCTATTTAGTTTGAAGCCCCATCTAAGATCCAGAACCCAGAACCCTAGTCATGAGATTTGCCAAAACCCTGGTCCCAATGTGGCTCAGGTGGACGCATCCCATTGGAAAAGGTCTCTCCTTACACAATTTTTTCCCCAATGTCTCACAAATGGAAACCTATTTCTCCCACACCAGTCTTTGATCCATGCATTTAACTCCTTCATCTTATCAACCCTATGCTAATTTGTACGTAGTTCAGGAAGCAATCTAGAGATTATTATTTTTTTGGTTCTGTTTTTTAAATTTTGTCCTTATCTGCTCTTTCCTAGTTCTACCTATCTCGTTGGTATTGTTATGAGCCCATAAGACACCAAAACCCACCAGCAATAGATATTCACCAAGACAAATGGTTACTTAAACAAAAATTGCTTTTAATTATCTTTAAACATGAAAACAGGATAAAATTTTAACTTATTAGTATTAACTTAACTAATCTAACTTAACCCCCTTCTAATTCTAAGCGTATGTGTATGTAATGTGTATGGTAAGTTCTGAAAAATTCTTTGATTCACAGTTGAACCTCACTTCTCATTCCTCCAAATTTACTGGTTGCAGGCAATTCTTATACTGTGCACAGAATTTAACATTTATAAAGTTCACCAGGCTTTGGTGCTTGAAAGGTAAATTGTTACCTCTCAGGAAGGTTCTTGTCAGTTTCCAGAGATATTTGTTGTTCCTGGACACAAACTGATCCCTTTTAATCAGCCACGTCAGTGCCTTGCTGAAGAAACTTGCCCCCTCAGGGTTCTCCAGATGATAACCTTTTTGTTTCTCTTATTTCAAGTGAAATATTGGTCAGCCGGTCCTCTCCTCTTCCATGAACCACAACGGCTTTGACCAGGCTGATCTAAGCACTCACAACCCATCTTCCAAATGGGGGTTTTCCACAAGCTTGCCAGCTTGTCCTGTTCCAGTCCCAGCTGCTGCTGAACTGTAAAACTGTAGAACTGAATCTTCTCTCTCAGAGAAAAGCCTGTTTTGCTCTCCCTGCTTGCAAAACCACAGCACAGACAGCCTGCGGCTCTGATGAGTTCTTTCATCTGTTGCCTTTTTGTAAACAACAATCCATTAGTAAAATCTCTTGGGCACTCTCTAAAGCTTTTGCAAAGGCTCTGAGGCCCTGACATGTCTAGCATTAGCAGAGCTCCAGCATTTTAAATAAGATCCGTTTTAAAGTGTTTGTATATGATCTACACTAAAAAACCTTCCCCAATTTATCTCCCAAAAACATATCTACTATCTATCACAGTATCCACATGGACCTCAAGAACTGGGCATTTGAGCAACCAACATTTGCAGCAGATATGGTCACCTGGAGCTAAAATGGGATCCACCAGCTCCCAAATAATTGCAGGAATAACACATCACTTGACCATGAATCCCTACTTTATTTTGTTAGTTCAAATTTAGTGTCTTTCATTTCATTGCTATGTTGCCACTTAAGATTTAGTAAATACTATTTGAGTGAAGAATATTAAAAATTCTTCAGCTGGTATTCAAATCAACATCGTATCAATTTCTATCCATTCTAATTAATTGTAAAGTTTGTACATCATTGCATGGTAGTGTATAAATAATACGACAATCCAATCTGTCTCAGAAATACAAGTAAGCATTTAGGACTGGAAATACTGACCCAGGGACCTTAAAATGATACCACGTAGGAGACCAGGAATAGTTTATACCCGTTTCCTGAGTTTGTGACTTCACTGCATGTATCACCTCCTGAGTGACCCAAGTGGGAGTAGGGTTTTCTTCTTTCACACATTGACTTGGCATGCTTTAAGGGAGCATGAATTATCTTCCCTCTTTCAGGGTGTTGCATTCATGTTCCAAACAGTTTCATTTGGACCTTGTCTCTCATCCACTATAATGTGGGCCATGCTGTATAAAGTTGTGTTAATTTGGTCTTCTGGGGTGATCTTTATCTTCAAGGGAATATAGGTGCAAGCAACAAAGTAGGCATTTCCAGAAGTTTAAAATAAGCAAATGCAGGATCAAATCGAGCAGTAAGGGGATTCCAGATATGCAAGTAGTCACAACCATATGGTTTTAGCACAGATTGCACAATTTGCTTGCTTATGGATGCCGTGCATTGGGCTGGAAAGGATGCTAGAATTATCAGTAACAGAAGGAAGCAGGGCAGCCTGTGTTGGGGATTGAGGGCCTCTTTTATTTTTCCAGCATCCATTTTGTTCATGGTGCATAGTGCAGATGCTTCTTCAGTTTTGGATTGTGGGGCATGTCAGGTTGGATAGTGGAGGATTTGCTGGTGAACATTTTTCAATGTTATTGGACCTGCGATCACAGAGGCAAAAATAGAGCAGTCAGCAGATCGAAAGAGGACTTAGCTTGAAGTATCTTGAATATGATGGCATGTGTTATGGGGTATATTATATTTTATATTAATATGTCTTTAAAAGAGATAGATTGTGGGGGTTTAATGGAGGTCACTTCACAAACAGACAGTAACACTTCACAAAAGACATCTCATTTAAAATGTCTATGGATACATCACAAGTAGGTGTTAATTGATGTAATGCTGTGGAATAAATGGACTATTGTCTTTAAAGCAACAGATGCCCAGGCAGAAGCTGATTCCGGTGCCAACAATCTGTCTGGTGTCAGTTTGCTGTTCTAAGAAGAGTCATGTGGTTTTGCAAACAGAGAGGAAAAAAAATGTGATTTTTTGGAGAGATAGAGAAAACTGAGAATGACAGTTCCACAGATGCTTTTGGAGGCTGTAATATGGCAAGCTGGCAGGCTTGTTAAAACCCCATTTTAAAGACGGGTGGTGAGTTCTGAGTTCAGCCTGTTCAAAACTCTTGTAGTCCTTACAAGAGGAAATGGCTGGCTAGAATATTTCTCCTGAAATAAGGGAAACAAAAGGAACTCTGTGGTAACCTGGAACAAGAGGTTATCATTTGGAAAACCCATGATGGGGCAAGTTTCTTCAGCAAGGCACTGAAGTGGCTGATCGGAGGGAATCAGTTTGTGTATGTCCAATGAGCAACAAATTTCTCTCTGAAGCCAACAAGAACCTTCCTGAATGGTAATCATTTACCTTTAAGCACCAGAGCCTGGTTAAAATACATAAATGTTAAATTCTGTGCACGGTATAAGAATTGCCTGATATCGGTGAACTTGGAGGAGTGAGAAGTGAGATTGAACTGTGCATCAAAGATGCTGGGTATTGGGGTCCTTTGGGCTCGTAACAATGCACATTATATACACGTGCACTTAGAATTAGAAGGCAGTTATGTTAGGTTAAAGTTTGATCTTGTATAAAGAAAATTAAAAGCAATTTTTGTTGAAATAACCATTTGTCTTGGTGAATTTCTATTGCTGCTGGGTTTTAGAGTCCTCTGGACTTGTAACACATGGCTTTGCAAAGTCGTGCTCTTGCAACTGCATGAATTCAGTTCATGGTCCAGATTATTTTCTAGTCACTGTTTATTCCCAAAATGTTGATTGTGAAATAGATTACAGCAATGCCACAAATGACAAAGAAGATATTATTCAGAATATTAATGGTCTTCAATGTGCAACAAAGCAGAATGATGGCAATAATGCTTCATTGCTTCAACTCCAATTTGTGGTTCACTGCTCCTGCATCCTTACAGTGGAGTATTACTATATTATAACACAGTATTATACAACACAGTGTTACTGCATTAAGGTTGAATGATACAGAACTTACAGTTGAGTTCTTTTATCAAAAAAAAATTAAGTGTGTATCTGCTTCTTGCAAGGCCAATCCAACCGGTTGCATTCCCTTTTTCTCCCAAATTATTTTCTTTCAAATATTGAAACCATTGCCTAAGTCTGTTAAAAATAAAAAGTTAATTCTCATTCTGATTCATTTGGCAATCATTTTAAATTTGTCTTCATTCTTGTACCAATGGCATGGCTATTCTCTCTGAATATGCAGTGATATGTTGATCGAGGGAGATAAAGAAGGATGGAAGGAGGTTCATGCAGAGTCCAAACATCAGCCTGAATCATTTGAGCTAAATGAGCTGCTCCAGTGCAGTACATTCTGTGTAATTCTAAGAAATTTCACCGTGTGTGAAGTATAAATGATAAAACACAGAATAAAATAAAATCTTTTATGTTTTTCAAAGCCTTAATGTTACCTTGACTGAAATGCTTCACTCTTCTGGAAGAGAGTGGTTCAGAGATTAATTTTAAAATTATGCAGTGTGTTGCTAGGTGATGGAATGGTTTGGAAGAAACAGTGGAAGGAGGATAATTTGTGTACACTCTTTAAAATGGAAGTAGACAAATATTGAACATTATTTAAATGAGTTTGAGAAGAGCAGGAACTAGGTAAATGGTTCCATTAAAGATGTAACATAAGTAAGATGTCATAATTCAATGGTTCTGTTAAAGTGCTATTTTGAACACATTTTCATCTTCAGAAGTACTGCTATCCCATGAGTTGATTGAGAGGGTAACAGAGCACAGAGAGATTGAAATGTGAATTAAGGTTTAGTCCATTATTTTGGAACTTGGACAGCATGGACAAGTTGGGATGAAAAAGCAATTCTGTGCTATATAGCTCTCGGACTCTCTGAATTTCCTGCCTTGACAAGATGCCTGAGAATCACTTCTCATTCTTCTATCAGTGGGTGTCAGTCCAGCTTGGTCCATCATTCCTCCTAAATTAATCACTTCATTCAGAAAGAAACCCCATGAGCTTTCTCTCAACTACGTCCAATGCAAGTATCTTTTTTAGATAGGAGCCAAAATATTTGCAGTGTTGCAGATGTAATCCTACTCATACCCTTTACAGAATCGCGAGACTTCTCTATTTTTAGATAACATCCCCTTTGCAATAAAGGCCAATGTCCTATTACCTTCCTAATCACTTGCCGGCATCACCTTGTGTGTCTCATACTCAAGGACATCCAGATACTGCAGTACCACTACATTTTGTACTCTTCAAATTAAATTTTTTTTTTGCTATTATATTTGTTAGTCCAAATTAGAAAATTACATTAGATTCCAATTGCCAGATGTCTGCATGCTTGCTTAACTTATCTACATCTCTTTGTAGATTCTTGCATTCTCATCACAACTTGCATTCTCCCCCATCTTTGCTTCATCAGCACATGTACTTAATCTCTTCAATTCAATATTGACACAGATTTTACAAAGGTAAACAACAACATTCTGAACATCTAAAGAAAGCAAAATCTCAAAGGCGTGTATTTTTTGATGATGTCAAACGTGAGAAGATGTGTTTCCATTTTATCCCTTCAACCTCTCTTTCTGGAAGGTGGAAACATCAACAAAATACATGAGGTCACAGACTTCTTTGTCAATGCAAAAGCCCGAAACAAAATAACAATATATTTCCTATGATTAAATCATACAGTATCCTCAAACATCAACTGCAATTTAGGGCCCAGTGTACGTCTTCTATTGAATAATAGAATGTGGTGCCTATAACACCACAGTTTTCGGCAGAATATCAAATGGCAATGAGGAAGCATACAGGAGGGAGGTAGAACAGATCTTTGAGTGATGTCACCACAGCAACATTGTACTCCATGTTAGCAAAACCAAGGAGATGATTGTGGACTTCAGGATGGAGTCAGGGAAACACAACCCAGTCCTCATCGAGAGCTCAGTAGTGGAGAGAGTCAAGAAGTTCAAATTCCTGGGTGTTAACATCTCTGAGGATATCTGTCCTGGAGCCTCCATGTTGATGCAATCATGAAGAAGGCTCGCCAGTGGCTATACTTTGTGAAGTACTGGAGGAGATTCAGCATGTCAGCAAAGACTCTGAAAAACTTCCACAGGTGTACCATGGAGAGCATACTGGCTGGTTGAATCCCTGCCTGCTATGGAGGTGCCAACTCTCACGACAAGAAAAAACTCCCTGCAACATTATAGGCACCATTCTCCACTCTGTCTGCAGTATGACGCTGCCGCAAAACATCAAATTTCATGACTTGTTCATGACAATCAATTCTGATTCTGATTACTGGACGGAAAGAAGCCAATTGATCTGTCACGATGGTGCTGGCTTTACACCATAGCAATCACCACAACAGTTATTAAAATTATTATATTTTTATCCAATTCCCTGCTGAAGACCATGAAACCCACCTTCATCCCATCTGTCGGCAGTACATTCCAGATTCTAACTGCACACCGTAAAAAGAAAGGTTTCCTTCATGTTAATCTTCCATGAATTAATGCACAACACCTTTATTGTAATGTAAATTTAGACGGCTTTTAATGTGACTGGGATTTTATGGTACAATTGAAAATGTAAATTATTGTCGAGTAAAGGTCTCATTTGTCAATTCTTCAAACAAATTTTTTAATCTCTTATTGAGAATAAAGTAATGAGAAAAGGGGGAACTAACATTTAATTTTGGGAAAGACAGATTTCATGGCGTAACCAGACTTAAATTATGATGAACTTCCATGACAACATCTGAAAATAGCAACCACATCAGCTAAAATGATATTGTCAACATTGCTATTGTGAACCACAATCCCAGCCAATCTGTTTTCCACTAAGCAGTACCACTCTCTGCCTCCACTTGATCCAGCACCTACCTTGTGAGTCAGTTCAGTTAGAGAGTATTCAACTTCTCTAACTTTTCTTGCCATTGAAGCATTGAAGACCAACATATTTCTCTGATCTTTGATTCTGAGCTTTCCATCTGTAGTTGCAACTATCTTTGTGTGACTTTTTTTCTCTGGCAGTCATGCTCCACATCCCTAATTACTAAAATCCAAGTGAAAAAACAAATTAAAACTGAAAACAAGAATGCAGGAGGAATTCTTTCCTGCAGATACTGATAGTGACCCTGACGTTGTGATTCCCTGCCATTTTCTTGACCATCCCATATATGTTTGTGGCCTATTGTATTGATAAAAGATCTAATGTATTCTCTGAGAAGAACACCTCCTTTTTCATATGGGCATGTGCAACATGCAGAACTCAATTAGGGATTCTCCAACTTCAAGTAACGTGCCCGTTTTTTCCCTTTGTACCTGCATAAAGTCTGTAAAGCAGACATGTTTTTATCCAGAAACGTTACTCGCGATCATTAAGGAAAAAGGAGGCAAGTTCCTAAAGCTAGGATTAATCTTTAATCACACGTTGATAGGACACAGAACATCGAGCAGTACAGGGCAAGAACAGACCCTTCAGTCCAAGTGTCAAATATGTTGTCTATGTTAAACTCAAACTCGGCTGCTTGCACATTTCACATAATCCCTCTATTCTCTCCACATTCATGCTTCTATCTAAACACCTTTTAAATCTTGTATCTGCCTCCATCACCACACCTGGCAGCCCGTTCTAGGCACCTACCACTCTGTAAAAAATATTGTCCCTCACACCTCTATTAAACTCACTCCCCCACCCCCTCCCCAATCTAAACAAATGTCCTGGGCCATTTTCACCATGGGGAAAGTGATCCCAATAGGTTTATAAATGCCATCAACCAAGGTAATTGATTTGAAGTTAACTGTGTCTCAATCCCATGTAGTTTCTTTCACTTCCTTTATTGCTGGACGATCAATATTGATGAGATGGAAAGATGCTGTCCCTGCTACTCATGTTCAATAGTTATATGACATAATGGAATGTCTAACTTTGGAAAAAATCAAATGTTCCTCTTATGTAATGGATTTAAACTTTTCATGTTTATGGGTTCCTTATTAGTTTTTTTATCATAATCTATAAATTCATTTAGATCTTGTCTTGTGAGTTTGTGTTTTGTTTTATTATGGTCGTGAAATTGTATGTATTTACCAAATAACTTTGGGAGGGAAGGGGGTAGAATTTGTAGTATAGTATCAATTTTATTTAAAAAATCTTTTTCAATTAGACATGTTATAACTGATTAAATGATTATTCATTATTTCCTTTATGGGTAAGATTGTTACGATATCTAGTTTATATGTAACAGATTTTCTTACTTGTCTTTCTTTTGTATATTTATTTTTTCATATTTACCTCTTTATATTTAGGTAAATATGGGCTTCTACTTTTTGTATGATTGTAAATTTTAATAAACAGCTTTTTAAATGCCTAAATTACCAATTTTCCATCTGGAAACAGATCGGAATACACCCCCATGTCCCTATTAACTTTGAGACAGCTTCTTGGAGGTAGGTATGAGATATTTTATAAATTATGCAGTTCGGTCAATCCCAATCCATAGTTTCTGGAAATTAAAATTCATCCTTTGGTTTAGTTTGGGTAGAGTGGATATATTCACATTGTGTACTTCAACAAACACATCAACTTCTGCTACTCAGTGAAAGCAGCTTTTACCAAAGTAACAATTCATTGCCTTGAATTGCTAATCCAGAGATATTTTCAAATACTTCCAATGAATTTAAATGTTGAAAGAAAAAGCTGGAATGCATAGAAATATTAAAGCACAGTCCCTTCAGCTCATGATGTTTTTCTGACCTACCCTTAAATCTACTCAACAGTTTAATTTTAAACATTCACTACCTCACACTGATAACTCTCTAATAT
The DNA here is from genome assembly GCF_036971445.1 of Narcine bancroftii. Classification (NCBI taxonomy): domain Eukaryota; kingdom Metazoa; phylum Chordata; class Chondrichthyes; order Torpediniformes; family Narcinidae; genus Narcine; species Narcine bancroftii. The sequence goes on from NC_091471.1 coordinate 21,350,147, forward strand.
TTTTCTTGCATCCATGCGCTCGTCTAAGAGTCTTTTAAATTCCCTTTTGTACCAGATCTATGGATTTGCACCCTAAGGTCTCTCTGTTTTTCCACATTGCTTAATAATCCTGCCATTAACCATACACTCAGCCTTCAAGTTTGACCTTCCAAAATACATCACTTCAGACTTATGCGGATTGAACTCTATCTGCCACTTTTCTGCCCAACCTGTGGAACTCCATTAGTTACTGACCTCCAGGCACCTAAAATTACACTGTGAAAGTTCTGGATGGTGTTAAAAAAAAACCCAGATTACTCATGATCTTAAGGTTTGAAATTGTTAGCTATTGATAACTCCATATCCACAGCAACGTGGCTGAGCCAGAACTGTTTTCTGAAATCACCCAGCAACCATTCCAATTCCAGGACAATCTGAATTTAAATTTAAATTTAGACATACAGGCCATTTCGGCCCACAAGTCTATGCCACCCAATTTACACCCCATTAACCTACACACCCGGTATATTTTGAACAGTAGGAGGAAACCGGAGCCCCCAGGGAAAACCCGTGCTGACACGGGGAGAACGTACAAACTCCTTACAGACAGTGTGGGATTCACTCATCATCTTGCCTCATCAATATCAATGATACTATGGAGAGATTAAAGAAAAAATAGTCACTGGCCAGTATCCTGCTGAGATTGTGTGCTGAGCTCACGGACCCAGTATGGTGCTTGGAGGCTATATTCAAGTTAGTAATTGTAATGAGCACATCACCTACATTTCTCTTACCTGGTGAAATCAGTCATTTCCATCATTATCATACACATCTGCTTTGCCAACACAATTATGTCATTCCCACTATCATCCCACTTTGCCACTTCAGCGTCCAGCTTGTTCTTCTCCTGATGGAAGCTCTCCACTTGCTCAGCAATCTTTGCTTTTTCCTCCTGGGGCAGCTGAGCCATGATGGCCTGTGGAAAAAGAGAAACACTGAGAATAAACAGCTTTCAAATCATCTCTCACTGGTGCCATGTAGTGTAGCTGCCTTCAGAATTTATCTCCATCAAATTATCTTTTTTTCATCTTTTGAAAGAAACATTAAATTGAGACTTCATCAATTTTCATTTCTGGGTTCATTGCTTAAAAAATTATAAAAGGATGTACAGCACGGTTAGCAGTTAGCACAACACTTTTACAGCATCAGGGATTGGGACCAGACCTGGGTTTAAATCCCGCGCTGTTTGTAAGGAGTTTGTATATTCTCCTCCTGTCTGCATGCGTTATATCTGGGGGCTCCGGTTTCCTCCCACCCTTCAAAAGCCTACCAGGATATAAGTTAATGGGGTGTAAAATGGGCGACATGGACTCGTAGGACTGAATTTACCTGATACAGTGTTGTGTATCTCATTTTAAATTTAAATCTGTTGGTCGCAGGAATATTAAAATTGGATTTCTGTTCTGAGAAATGGAATGACAGTGAACTGTCCTTTTTTTCTGGGAAGTTATGATACCATGCTGTAAAACACTGGTGAAAGCTGGAATTCTGTGCACATTTCTGGTTGCCACATTACTACAATGGAGAGGGTGAAGATTGCAATGGTGAAGGTGCAGATTAAAATGGAGACAGTGTAGATTGCAATGTAGAGAGGGAAAATTGAAATAGAGAGGGTGTAGATTGCAATGTAGAGAGGGAAAATTGAAATAGAGAGGGTGCAGATTGCAATGGAGGGTGTGCAGATTGAAATAGAGAGGGTGCAATGGAGGGGTACAGATAAGATTCACCAGGATGTTGCCTGGGATTTCATGATAAGTAGAGATTTGATCAGGTGAGCTAAGCTTCCGACAGAGCTAAGGACGCTGAGGTAGGATCTGAAAGAAGCATGTAAAATTAAGAGGGTCATTGACAGGTTAAATGGAAGAAATTTTTTTTCTTCCCCTTGGCAGAAATATCTAAAACTAGAGGGCATGGGTTTCGAGTAATGTTTGAGAAGTTTTGGTAAGTTAGAGGTTTAGGGAACATCTGTGGAAGAACTTTTTCGCCTCAAGGGTACATGGAACTTGGAATGCATGACCAAGATTGGGAGAGAGAATAGGAATGGTGAAGGCAGGTATTCTCACAATATTTTGGAAGTATCCAGATTAGTTATGGTGGACCAAAGGGCTGGTCCTGTTCTCCAAAGCTGTATTGCTTACACAGAAGTCCATTGGAATAAATACCTCAGCATAATGTATATAACATAGATCAATACAGCACAGTACAGGCCCTTCGGCCCTCGATGTTGTGCCGACCCATGTATCCCTACCTAAAAAATACTAAACCTTCCCTACCCCATGACCTTCTATGTTTCTTTCAACCATGTCTAAATTTATTTAGAAGTCATATTTTGTTTTAAATTATGCCAAATTCACCATCACATCTTGCAATCTGGAAGGTCATTAAGATCACAAAAGCATTTGTTAAAATATCTGGAATGCAATCCCAGCTGCCCTCCCATACACAAGTATTTTCAAAGGCATTAATAATAAAGGCATGTGTGCATTGGTTGTGCAACCTCTCCAGACTCTAGGTTTGATTCTGACTTTGGATGCAGTTTATAAATTATCCGTATGACCATATGGAACCTTTTAGATCCTCTAGTTTCCTTCCACATTCCAACCATGATTTTCTGCTTTTAATTAAGTGGAAAAATATTTAATAAAAACACTGATGACCATGTAAGACAGTAAAATTTAAGTGAGATAGGGGTTGAAGGCAAGGGGAAAATCTGACTGTTGGAATTGCTCTGTTTGGAGCCAACATGGAACTAATGGGTCAAATTGCCTCCTTCTATGTTGCAATAAATGTGTAAGGTTGCCATTTGTTCTATTCCCTCATTCTTCTGGATCCTCAATGTGCTGGACGTTTTTGTCAACTGAGTTCTAAACTCAACCCAAGTTTGCCAAGATAATTTAATTTATTTTATTCAAAATTCTTATACTGTCATGTAAGAAAACAGAATATATAATATTACATAAAATTTCCTGTAGTCTACCATAAAGCAGACAAAGATTTGCCATCAGCAGAAATTGCCTGAGGCCCCCCTTACAGTCAAGAGAAAGAGAAGCAAAAAGGAGTTCCCCCAGAGTCATTGAGCATCCACGAATTCGCCTCCACTGCTCCACAGCCTCCACAGCCAGCCAGCTTTCAGTCCAAACAGTCGGCAATCCGAGCTACAGACCAAAGCCTCTGACAAGATCAGGAGGACCTCAGCACCCTAGGCTCACATCATGGTTCCGATTCCTGGTACCCCTCTGGACAATGTCGAACCATTCTCCATCAGTTTGTCACCTAGTGCAAGTGCCTGGAACGCAGTCACCAGTAGCCCACAGCCAGCATGGGTTCCTTGCCCAAGTCACCCAGCATCCCGCCGCCTGTGTATTTTCAACCTCAAAGCCCATCGCTAATCCGACTGTCATCACAGTCCCATGGTTCATCATCTCTGCCTCTCCTTTTTGAATGAGTCATGTTCTCCCCATTTTCTGGTGCTCTGGGCCAGTCCTCTCCTTCTTCAAACTCTCATCTCTCGACGCTGCTGCTAAACACAAACACCACCATCTTGGGCCCAGACCCCGCAGTCACCATATTTTAAAAAAAAGCCGTTTAAAGCTTGCATGGAACTGACAGTAGTTGGTTTGGGTGGTTTATCCCTGCGGGGGAGCATTGTGTCTCGACTTTCCGCTGATCCTCAGTAGTGACAGAGTTGCTGTTAAAACAGCTCCAGCTGTGCTGCTATTGTTTTTAGAGATACAGCAAGTAACACATACTTCTGCCCCATGAACTCATTCCACCCAAGTACACAAATTAACCTACAAACCCCATACATTTATGGAGGGTGGGCACGGGGACAACGCACAAACTCCTTATAGACAGGTCCAGATTAGAACCCCGGTCACTAGGGCTGTAATAGTGTTGCACTAACCACTACACTAACCATGCCACACTTAGTATACCCTCATTTCCTTCCTCAATATTGAATGACATGCTCTCCTTGCTGATTTCAAACCCTACCTCTTTTACTCTTGTCTCACCTCCTGTGAATTTATCAATACTTGTTCCCTTAATCTCTCTCATTCCAAACACTTTTATTTCTGATTGGAAGATCAATTTTTCTTTGAGAGCTGGAGAACTATAGAATGACAGTTGTGTCTTTATTTAAGAGCTGCAAGGACAAGCTAGAGAACTACAGGCTACTAAGGCTAACATCAGTGGGGTGGGTAAGTTACTGAAGAGGACTCTGAAACATAATTTGGAAAAATAAGGACTGATTAAAAGGATAGTCAACATGATTTTGTGCATGGGCAACTGAACATCAGTAATTTGACTGAGCTTATTGAAGAGATGTCAAAGAGCATTAATGAGGAAAGGGCAGTAGACATTGTCAACATGGGTTTGGATAGCTAGACTGGCTCAGAAGGTTAGATCACAAGAGAATCAGGCTGCGCTAGTCCACTGGAAAGTGACAGAGAGTTGTTCATCATCTTGCAGTCCTGTATGGCGTAATGATTGGTGCCGTGACCCCTGCTGTTTCTTGTATAGATTAAAAACTTGAATGACAATGTAAATGGCATGATCAGCAAATTTACACAGTACGCTGAAGTTGGTGGACTATAAAGAAGGTTGTCAAAGTTTAGAACAGGATCTGGGTCATCTGCCAAAGTGGGCAAGTGAATGGTTGGTGTAATTTGACTGAACAAGTGCAAATTATTGGATTTGGCAAATTAAAACAAGTCAGGGTGTACACAGTGAATAGCAGAGCCCTGTAGACCATACTAGAATAGAGAGGCAAATAGGAACAAATATATAGTTCCTTGAAAGTGGAAATAATTGGAGAGAGGGTGGTGAAGAAAGCATTTGGCCCACTTGCCTTTATTTGATGGGACACTGAATACAAGAGTTGTGTGGTTATTTTACAGGTTTGCAGGGTTGTGAGACATGGAACATAGTGTTCATTTCTGAATGACATACTTTAGAAAGGATTTGATTAAACTTGAAAGGTGGCAAAATGAATCCTAAGGATGTTTCTGGGACTGGAGGGCTTGAATTATAATGAGACATTGAATTAGCTGAAACTGTTCATTCTGCAAAGGAGGGCCACTCAGCGAAGGAGGCTGGGGGGTAGGGGGGAGACATTATAAGGGGAGCCTAAAGCTAGAGCGCATAGATTTAAGGGAAGAGGAGTGATATTCTTAAAGGAACATGAGAGGTTAATGGTGCAAACAGAAGCAGGGGGTTAAATGCATTGAGCGGCATGAAGATCACAGAAGCAGATGCGACTAGAAACTTTGGGGCATGTATGTTAAAGGAATGGCTTTGAGAGACAACAAAAGCAAAGTGGGACTTGTTCAGAAAGGCATTTTGGTTAACATGAACTAGATGGGCTGAAGAATCTATTATGACGCACTCTTGTTGCTTTAACTCCACTAATGTTCCGACAATCTAACCTCTCTTCCTGGCTCCTTTGCAAGTTCCTTTCTCTCTTTTGATTTTATCCTCATTCTTAAAACTGGTGGTATGAGGTATAACACCACTGTAATAACTGTATGTACTGGCCTGGACCGCCCCTTCCTTCCCTCTGACCCCTCCCAGGAGATTCCCTAAAAAAGGTCCCAACCCAAGATCTTGACCCCCAGATCACTTCCTGTTCGGATCCAGGCCAGATGCTCTCTGAGCCCTAGCTACCGTCTCAGCTAATAAAAGCCTTTTGACTTCGATCTACTGCCCCATGGAGTCAAATGATTGCCATCACTCCCAATACCTGCTCCCGAATTTTTTTTTAAATGTTTCTCAGCCACCCCCACCTCCCTCCAGTTCATTTTACCCTCTAGGTCCTTTCCTGCCTGAACAATTTACTTTAAACATGTTGCCACTTCCCCTTACTTTTGTCAGCACTCCAATCTGGGATCCTCCAAATCAGACTTTGCCTCTGGTCGTTGAACAAAGCAGAATCTAAAGTCAGAAAAGGCATGTTCCTCGTATGTGACTGGCATCCAATATTTCTCCTTGTTACCCTCAAATTTCTGCAATCCTTGGTATTGTTCTACTCTTATTCATAATGAAAACACCTGGAACAAAGAGTTCCCTTCACATGGCCAATCTGAATATCCACAGAAGGATCCTTTTCTTCTCTCTTAGATCTTCAGAAATGTTGTCAGTTTTCATTCTGATGACAAAAGGTTTACTGTCCTGCTTTACCATTGCTCATCTGGGCATCTGGCAACAAATAAGCAACTATTTCCACCAGCTGCCAAAAGGGAAGACTAAAATAGTTAACTTCACAAGAGCGTATGATTCAAAAGCAGGAGTAGGCCATCTGGCCAGTCGAGCCTGTTCCACCATTCAATTAGATCTTGGCTGATCTAACCGTGGGCTCCTCCACTTACCTGCCTTCTCCCCATGACCCTTAATTCTCCTATTCTTCAAAAAGTCTATCTGTGACTTAAATATATTCAATAAGCTCCACTGCTTCCTTGAACAGAGAATTCCACGGGAGAAAAACACAAGAGATTGCAGACTCTATGATTGAAGTAAAAACACAATGCTGGAGAAACTCAGACAATGTAATAAAGTGTAATTAAAGTGTAACAATGTAATTAAGAGAGTTCCCCCACTTACCTCTTTTTTTAATCTAATCCGCTGGATTTTGAACCTATGGCCATGTGGTAAACCACTATTTGTCTATTTAACTGTCTGGCACATCCATTGGCTGTCTGTACCTGCGGTTCCTCCCACAGTCCCCTCCCCAGTTCGGGACAGTCAACCAACATGGACAAGCCTCCATTCTATTGTGAATAAAAGCCTATCAACTTTACATAACTTCCAGTCTTTTGGAGTTATTGATGGCGCATCAATCCACTGGTCTAATCTCACCTGCCAGTAAAAACAACATCCTTGCTACAATTTTAACTACCTTTCCTCATTTCTTTCCAAAGATCCCCCTCATCCTTCTAAACTCCAATGAATATAGTTCCAGGCTACTTAATCTCTCCTCATAAACATTTTCATTATGAACCTCCCTTCAACCATTTCAAAAGTAACTTTTAGAATTGCACACAGCACTCCAGGTGCGACCTCACACTATACAGTTCCACCAGAAATTCCCTGCTCTTATATTCAATCTCTATTGCAATAAAGGCCAACATCCCATTTGCCTTCTTGACGACCAGCTGTACTTACAACTACCCTTTTGTGATTTGTGCACAAGAACTCCCAGGCCTCTCTACACAGCAGCATGGTGCAATTTTCACCATTTGAATAATCAGCCGATCTCCTATTTTTCTTTCCAAAATGGATGACCTCATAATTACCAATTGCTCTACTTCATCAGTCATACCCTTGACCACTCACTTAACCTATCTATATCCTTCAAAGAGAGTATCTAGACTTCAGCTTCTTTTTCATAAACTGCATTATGACCCACTTCACACCCAGCCCCATTTTTTTTAGGGTGAACCAAACGGTTTACAACATCAGCAACCAATTTAAACCAAAGCTAAATTCAGATTTCAGATTTATGGGCAGGGTACATACACAGCATCACATACAACCCTGAGATTCTTTTTCTTACGGGCAAGGCAGAATTGCCACTTATTTGCAGTGCAAAAAAACTGTTCACAATATCCACATACAAACAAAGAAATATAAATACTGAAAGGAAAGGAAACAAATATTAAAGTGCAAAAGTAAGAGCCCTTAAATGAGTCACTGAGTTATTGTTGAGAAGTCTGATGGTGGAGGGGTAGAGCTATTCCTAAATCTGGTGGTGTGAGTCTTGTGACACCCATACCTCTTTTCTGATGGTAGCAGCAAGAAAAGAGTATGTGCTACATGCTGTGGGTCCTCGATTAATGCTGCTAATCTCTGATGTCAGTGTTTCCCTTGGATATTCTCAGTGGTGGGGACTGTTTTACATGTGTTGTCCTAGGCTGTGCCCACTACCTAATTCCTAATCTAATAACAAGATTATGTTCCATCTCTGAAACATCACAGTCTTACTTCAGTTCATTTGTGACTTCAGACAAGACAAAATTCTCTTGGCTGACCTCTCCCTCTTCACCCTTCAAATCTTTGCTCATCCAAAATCTCCCCTGCTTGTTAACTTGTATTTCAGTACCTAACATTAAAAATTCCTATGCTTTTTTTTGCTTGAATCATACACTTGTTGCATCATGTTACCTCACCCATCACCACTCACAACTGAATTACATGAGCATCTTCCTTTTAAGTCCAACTTTTCACCTTTTACTCTTGCCTTCAGATCAGTTGGGTGTCTGTGATAATGGCACAAGAAGGAAGTCCATTCTTAAGACATTAAAAATCTCAGTGATTTGGGATAATTATGTTAAAGCAAATATAAATTGGAATGAGAATTTATTGTGATGAACATGTCACAAAATTTGTTGTTTTACAGCATTATCACAGTGGAATCATTATATAAACCGCTTACAAAATAAATAAATAAAAGTGAACGTAGAAGTCAAAGTAAGGTAGTGTCTGTGTTTGTTCATTCAGGAATCTGATGGCAGAGGGAAAGAAGCTGTCCTTAAGTTATGCTCATCTTCAGGCTCCTGTACCTGTTTCCCAATGGTTGCAAAGTGAAGAGGGCACAGCCTGGGTGGTGGGGGTCCTTGAGGATAGAGGTTGCTTTCTTAAGACACCGCTTCTTGTAGATGTCATTGATGGAGTGAAGACTGGTGCTTGCGACATTGCAGGCCAAGATAACAAACCTCGGGAGTTTTTTTTGTCCTTAGCGTTGGCACCTCTATACCAGACAGTGATGTAACCAGCCACAATGCTCTCCAGGGTGCACCTGTAGAAGTTTTTGAGAGTCTTCTGTGACATGCCAAATCTCCTCAAATTCCTCACAAAGTTTTGCTGTATTGCTAGCAAGTCATTGTCCTCAATGCTTAAATGAAGATGTTGGGCAAAGTCCTGACACAAATTAAACATGTTCCAAGGGAAAGGAGTCAGAACAAACTGAATTGCCCACTGCACAGAGAACAGAGTGGCAATCACTTGGTTACATCAGCCAGTTAATATATAAATATGACATAAAATATGGCCACAAACTCCTATTGAGAACAGAACTAGGAATTAATGAACAGCATATTTGCCAAGAAATCAGAGTGGACCCTTTTCTCGTGCATTAAAATATTGCTGTGTGCATTAATGATATCACTGGAATCCTCTCAAAATTACATGAATTTGGATCAAATTAAGTTGGGGCAGTATTTGAGCCAAACAGATATATTAAAATGGGACTTATGCATTTCTCAACTTGACCAACCTTGAATGAATGCAAAAGGCACACTCTAATTACAGATAAAATGTAGGTTGCTGCTATATGACTGTCATGTAGTAGCAAGAGGCTGCAGAGGAGAGGGAGTGAGTTCCCATCTTCAATCAAAGTTACATTGAAGTTCTGCTCAATGACATGTCATTTGACAAAGGAACTAGAAGATTTGCCGGAGCAAGAATAAGGACTGCTTGGTAGAAGGGAGTTCCACGTGTGACCTCTAGGCATATGGAACCTATATGTCCCCGATTGTATCAAAAGTGCTTAAGGGGAGATGGTAGACCTACTGAGATCCAGATCACAGAACACAAGGTGTGGGTACGAGGTATAGAAAGGCATCTGCTCGGTGAAGTGGAGATTGCAGATGAGAATAGAAACAAACCAAGGATACTCAACAATTGTGGCAGAGCCCAAATGACATAACTTGCTACAAAATCAATCTGGCACATTAGGAGACAGCGAAACTCACTCCTAGATGAGTTCAATGCCCGGTTTAACCATGAGAAAAAAGAATCACTGCATACCCCCTAAAGATCTCAACTGTCGGTATCTGAAGATGACATTTGGGCTACCTTCAGGAGAAGTCAATTCAAGCATATGGTATGGGCTTAACAACTGGTGCTTAACAACTGGCGTTATATTCACGGATATCTCCAAAATCTCACTCCAACAGGGTGTGGTACTTACCTGTTTCGAACAGGCTTCAATCATACCAGGGTCCAAGAAGAGTTTGTTAACCTGCCTAAATGACTACTGACCAGTGGCACTCACATCAAAGTGATGAGGTGTTTCAGAAATTTGGTGTTGAAATATATCATCTCCCATCTAAATGGTGACACAGATACATTCCAACTTGCCCACTGCAGCAACAGATGCCATCTTACTGGCTCTACACAAAACTAAGGAACACCTGCACTGTTAAGATACATACATCAGCACGCTCTGTATTCAATACCATGATCCCCTCAAACCTAATCAGCAAACTCCAAGACGTGGGCTTCAATACCCCACATTGCAATTGGATCCTGGAATTTACAATTTGCAATTTACCTCTACACATCAATCCATGCGGATTGGCAAGAACGTCTCAAGGGATTGAGGGTCAATTGGGCATGATTGGGCGGCTTGGACTCATGAGCTGAAAGGGACTTTTACTGTGCTGTATGTTGAAATTGAAATAATCAACGTCAACAGCAGGGCACAACTGGGTTGTGTTCTGAGTTCCCTGCTCTACTTGTTTTACACCGATGAGTGTGTGGCTCGGTATGACAACAACAGTATCACCACCTTGGGCAACATAAAAAAAGGGCGATCAGTCAGTATGCAGGAGGGAGATTGAAAACTTGGCTCAGGAAAGCAGCCAACCTATTGCAGGCACATCTTACCCGGTCAGACTCTCTTCTCCACCTGGCAGAAGATACAAGAGATTGTGATCAGCTCCAAATTCAAGGATAATTTCTTTCCTCTTGTCACTCTGTGTCCTGAGGAAACCTGCACTGCCTTGAATGGACCTCCTTAGTACAAGATTCCAATCAATTCAATTCAATTTAATTCAATGGAGGTGCACCCATTTCCTCACAAGGATTGTCTAACAGCCGTTACTAAAAAAAGCAGCCCTCAAATACAGCCACAATTATACCACACTCTGGTATGAACTCTTTGTCCATCCACGCCTCACATGTGCTCAACTATTTCCGAATATGCCATCGCTGGTTGAAATGCAAGAGAACGGCCTCATTCAATGCACCAATCAGTTTCATTGATTTGGAAACAATTATAGTTTGCATTGATCTGTTGGAGTAAACTTTCAGTTTAGGCTGCCCAGTCTTTTTTTTTGTTTATTTTGGTAGATTAGATGGTGTTTTAACAATATTTTTTCTCTTTTTTGAATATTTTAAATTAAAAGAGTTAATATTGTTCAATATGTTATATTGCTATACATTGTATTATGTATTGAAATATATTGATGTTTCTGCGTTTACTATTTGATTCTGTATTCTATTCTCCTCATGTATTATTTAATTATAATATGTTTAATAAAAAAGATTGAAAAATAAACATTTAGAAACTATTGACATTGTTGAAGATCCTGTGATGCCTCACCTCATAATTAGCTACATCGTACATTTTTGGTTAACCGACACTAGTAATTGCTGTTATTCCATGAAGAATAACTTTCCAATGGAAAAGTGCATCACGCTGCCACAGAGAAGATAACAATGGATTATATATGGACTGAAGCCATAATTGATGCAATATCTCCCATGGTTTACTGATAACATCCTGGCCTGATCTCCAACTTGAATTTGACTCCTTTGCTGGAAATTGTCCCCTGCTAGGCATTCTCTTTGAATACAGATAATGGAGGAAGGATTCATCTGAGAGGCTGAGAAATAAAAACGAGGTCCCGCAGTGAAATCAAGTGCCTGCTTTCTGTTATAAAAAGTGAAAACACAAAATTGCTGTTGGAACTCAGCAGGTTACATAGTGTCCACAGGAGGTAAAGATGTATAATCAATGATTCGGGCCTAAGTCCTTCTTCCAGGTATGAGCAAAAAGCTTTTTGTTGTCTATTCTCTGAGACTTCTCCTTTTCCAGGAGGATGAAAGCCTCAGAGTAGGTGTGAGAGATGTGGCTTGTACAAGAAAACATGGCAATATAGTGGGTATATCTAATTGCTCTTAACAAAGCGAAATGTGGCAATTCAACCAAAGAGATGTCATGTTCTTCCCCTTTGTGCCTTCTAAAGTGGTCAAATGGATGTCACAATTTAAAATGAAATGCAAAAAGAATGTAGCTGTTGAAGATTTGAATTAAAGGCAGAAACTTCTGGATTATGAAAGATAGGGTGGACAGCCGACACCTCCGGCGAGTGGAGGTGAGCGGCCCAGCGAGGTGATGTGAGGTGAGTGGCCCGGCGAGTGGAGGTGAGTGGCCCAGCGAGGTGATGTGAGGTGAGCGGCCCGGCGAGCGAGCGACACGGCGAAGGAGAGGGACTTCCAGGCTTTGGCTCAACAGAATTAGGCAAAAGCAGGTGAGGAGAAAGGTATTATTTTAACTCAGTCATGCCTATGGGGTTACTGCTTTGTACTGGGTGTCAGATGTAGGAACCATGGGTGAGTTCCACCCTCCCAAATAGCTACATCTGCGTCAGGTGCACCGAGATGCAGTTCCTTAAAGACTGAGTTGGGGATCTGGAGCTGCAGCTTGAGGACCTGTGGCTGGTAAGGGAGAGTGAGGAGTTAATAGATTCAACTTTAAGGAAGATAGTTACCCCGAGACCAGATATGTCAGGTAAGTGGGTAACTGTCATGGGAGGGAAGAAAAATGCATGGAAAATGGAGAGCACACCTGTGACTACCCCTCTCAGCAACAGATATATTGTGTTGGATGCTGTTGAGGGAGATGACCTGACAGGGAACTGGCCGCAGTGACCAGGTCGCTGGCACTGAGCCTGGCACAGTGGTACAAAAGGTAAGGAGGAATGCAGTGGTCATTGGGGACTCCATTGTCAGAGGTACAGACAAGAGATTCTGTGAGCCAGATAGGTATACCCGCATGGTGTGCCTCCCTGATACAAGGGTACGGGATATCTCAAATCGGGTCCAGGGTATTCTGAAAAGAGAGGGCAAGCAGCCTGATGTCTTGGTACATGTGGGTACCAATGACATAGATAAAAAGAGGGAGGAGGTACTAAGAAAGGATTACAGCGAGCTAGGACAGAAGCTAAGAAACAGGACCGCCAGGGTGGTGATCTATGGATTGCTACCTGTGCTAAGTGCAACTGAGGACAAAAATGGAAGGTTAAGACAAATGAATGTGTGGCTGAGGGGCTGGTGTAAAAGACAGGGTTTTGGTTTTTTGGACTATTGGGATCTCTTTTGGGGAAGGCATGACCTCTACAAGAAGGATGGGTTACACCTAAACCCAAAAGGGGTCAATATATTGGCAGCTAAGTTTGGTACAGCCGTCGGATGCAGTTTAAACTAATTTGGCAGGGGAATGGGAACCTGTATGATAGGGCAAAGGACAGGAAAGATAAAATGGGAAAAGTTAGGTTAGGCAGCGAAAGTAAAAAATCAGAAAGAGCAAGGAGGGTGAAAAATGTAAACCTGAAGGCTTTATATCTCAATGCAAGAAGCATTCGGAACAAGGTAGATGAATTGGCTGTGGAAATTGAGACAAACAAATATGATTTGATTGGGATTACAGAAACATAGCAGCAAGGTGGGTAAGCCTGGGAACTTAACATCCCAGGGTATACAATATTTAGGAGGGATCGGCAAGAAAGAAAAGGTGGGTGGTGTAGCATTGATGGTAAGAGAATGGACCGACATGATTGACAGGAAGGATATTAACTTGGAAGATGCAGAATCTAGATGGGTAGAACTGAGGAATAGCAAGGGGCGGAAAACGTTAGTGGGGGTGGTATATAGGCCTCCAAATAATAATGTAGAGGTGAGGGAAGGCATAAAAAGAGAAATTAGAGAAGTGTGCAATAAGGGAACAGCTGTCATCATGGGAGACTTTAATTTACATATAGATTGGACTAGCCAAATTAGTAAAAATACTGAGGAGGAGGAATTCCTTGAATGTTTACGGGACGGTTATCTAGACCAATATGTCGAAGAACCAACTCGGGAGCAGGCCATTTTAGATTGGGTATTATGCAATGAAAAGGGGCTAATCAGCAATCTTGTTGTGCGAGGCCCTTTGGGTAGGAGCGATCACAATATGATCGAATTCTCACTCGACATGGAGAGTGAAGAAATTAAAACTGAGACTAAAGTCCTGAATTTTAATAAAGGGAATTATGATGGTATGAGATGGGAGTTGAGTAAGATTGATTGGGTGGTGTTTATGGTGGAGTTGACTGTGGATAGACATTGGAAAGCATTCACAGATCTAATGGAGAAATTGCAAAAATCGTTTATACCAGTTTGGCATAAAAATAAACCAAAAAAGGTGACTCAACTGTGGATAACAAGGGAAATTAGAGACAGCATTAGGTCCAAAGAGAGAGCATATCAATTGGCCAAAAAAAGTACCAAATCCGTAGATTGGGAACAGATCAAGGTGCAGTAAAGGAGGACAAAGGGATTAATCAAGAGGGCAAAAATAAATTACGAAAATGAGCTTGCGGCAAACATAAAAACCAGCTGCAAAAGCTTTTATAGATATGTTAAGATGAAAAGATTGGTGAAATCCAGAGTAGGTCCCTTGCTGTCAGAATCAAGGGAATATATAATGGGGAATAAGGAAATGGCAGACCAATTAAATTCTTACTTTAGTTCTGTTTTCACAAGAGAGGATACAAATAACCTCCCAAGGATGTTGGGAAACATAGAGACTAATGCAAGGGAGGAACTGAAAGAAATCAGTATCTCTAAGGACATGGTCTTGGGGAAATTGAAGGGATTGAAGGCTGATAAATCCCAAGGGCCTAATAATCTACATCCTAGGGTGCTAAAAAAGAAGTGGCCATTCAGATAGCAGATGCTTTAAGAATTATTTTCCAGGACTCGATAGACTCAGGATCAGTACCCATGGATTGGAGGGTAGCTAATGTTATCCCACTATTTAAAAATTGGGGTAGAGAAAAAGCAGGGAATTATCGGCCGGTGAGCTTTACATCAGTAGTGGGCAATGATGGAATCCATTATTGAGGATGCAATAGCGGAGCATATGACTAGCAGAGAAGGGATCGAAAAGAGTCAACATGGATTTATAAAAGGTAAATCGTGCTTGACAAATCTATTGGAATTCTTTGAGATGGTGACAAGTAAAATAGATGGGGGAGAGCCAGTGGTTGTGGTGTACCTGGATTTTCAGAAGGCCTTCGATAAGGTCCCACATAAATGACTGGCATGCAAAATCAAGGCTCATGGGATTGGGGGCAAGGTATTGATGTGGATTGAGAACTGGCTGGAAGATAAATGACAGAGAGTTGGGATAAATGGCTCATTTTCTGAGTGGCAGGCGGTGACCAGTGGGGTGCCACAGGGATCTGTACTGGGACCCCAGCTGTTCACAATTTACATTAATGATCTGGATGAGGGGATTGGATGTAATATCTCCATATTTGCAGATGACACTAAGCTAGGAGGGGTTGTGTGCACTGAAGAGGGGGTCAGGAAACTCCAGTGTGATTTGGATAAATTGGGGGACTGGGCAGATACATGGTAAATGCATTACAATGTGGATAAATGTGAGGTTATCCAC
Source organism: Narcine bancroftii (assembly GCF_036971445.1). NCBI lineage: Eukaryota > Metazoa > Chordata > Chondrichthyes > Torpediniformes > Narcinidae > Narcine > Narcine bancroftii. The sequence goes on from NC_091471.1 coordinate 21,365,685, forward strand.
TTTGGTAATACAAACCGGAGGGCAGATTACTATTTGAATGGCAATAGATTGGGAGATGGAGAAGTGCAGAGAGACCTAGGGGTTCTTGTACATCAGTCTCTGAAGGCGAGCATCCAGGTACAGCGGGCGGTTAAAAAGGCAAATGGTATGTTGGCCTTCATATCAAGAGGGTTTGAGTATAGGAACAAGGATACCTTACTGCAGCTGTACAGGCTGTACAGGCCTTGGTGAGACCCCACCTGGAGTATTGTGTGCAGTTTTGGTCACCTGATCTAAGGAAGGATGTTCTTGCAATGGAGGGAGTGCAGAGGCGATTCACCAGGCTGATACCTGGAATGGCAGGAATGACTTATGAGGAAAGATTGCGCAATTTGGGATTGTACTCGCTGGAGTTTAGAAGATTGAGAGGGGATCTCATAGAGACCTATAAAATTCTGGCAGGACTGGACAGAATGGATGCGGAAGGGATGTTTCCAATGGTGGGGGAGTCCAGAACCCAGGGTCATGGTTTGAGGATAATAGGCAAACCATTTAGGACCGAGATGAGAAGGAATTTTTTTACCCAGAGGGTGGTGAATCTGTGAAATTCATTGCCACAGAGAGCAGTAGAGGCAGGTTCATTGAATATATTTAAGAGGGAATTAGATCTATTTCTTCAGTATAAGGGTATAAAAGGTTACGGAGAGAAGGCGGGGATGGGTACTGAACTTTGAGATCAGCCATGATCTCCTTGAATGGCGGAGCAGGCTCGAAGGGCCGAATGACCTACTCCTGCTCCTATCTTCTATGTTTCTATGTTTCTCCTCGGATATCAGCAAATATAAAAGGAAATGTGTAAAAGGGTGAGGAGAGGAAAGTTTAGAGGAGAAGCCAGGGTTTATTTTTTACACAGAGAGTAGTGGGTGCCTAGAATACATTGCCTGGGATGGTGGGGGTGGTTGGTACAATAGGGAAATTTAAAAAAACACTTAGACAGGCACATAGATGCAAGTAAAATAGAGGATTATGGGTGTGAGGTAAGGAATGTTTTGTTGAGAAGGTTTGCATAGGTCGGCAAAACTTTGTAGGCCAAAGAGCCTGCTGCCTGTATTGTGCTGTAATGTTTTGTTTTGTATGAAAACCTGATCTTGCAAATGCATCATTCATCTGTGGCCTTGATATTTTGTCTAAAGATTATCCAGGAGCAAGCTCTTTACTGCTGGGTATGTCATTCCTCCCAGGATCCTGATTCACCACAAATATCGATATCGATGCATCCAATAAATTTGAGAAAGCACTCATTCATAGTTGAGGCACTCTGTGGACTTTGGGAGGGTGTTAAGTGGCTTGCCGTCAGTTTTGAAGTCAGATCTCTTGATATCAGCAGCGTGCCCTGTTAAATTACAAGAGGCCTGACAACCTGGTTCAGAATGGTGAGAGCTGGACTAAAACCCATTCTCTTATAGTTGCTGTGTCGATCTTTGAACTCAATTTTCTGACACCGTTTTTTGTGTGTTTGACCCCAGGGAAAGCACAGGCGTGTATGTATAAATTGAACAAGCGTCTGCCTCAATTTCACGAAAGCCATGATTTTGCACACAACTAATCATCGGTGCAGTTTATACAGGTAGAATTTAAAAGATGAACCAAATAACACATTTTCATCAACCATGTGATCAAATTTCTGGGCCATTTTATTGTGAACGCATTTCTAATGAATGCAAATTTATAATTAACAAATGTCAATCAAGTTCATAAGAATATCAATATGTAGCCAACAATCCCCTAATTAGTATCGATAAAATACTTGTCCTGCATATCTATTTTTTGTCTGTATGTGTGATATGTCTGGTTGTGTGACTCCATGCTTTGCATTGAGGACCAGAGTATGCTGTTTTGTCAGGTTGTACTTGTACAATCAGATAACAATAAATTTGACTCAACTTGAGTGGATGATTTAAAAAAAATAAAACATTAGGCCAAAACCATCAAATTCTGACAGCTTATGAGGTGTAAAGATGTTTTCATTGTGCATTTAAGCCTAGAAATTTGTGGTTTGATATTCTTTTCTTGCTGAATTTAATGTGGACGTTCATTCATTTAAAAAAATATAGTTTCAGGCCTGTTAAAAGCACAGAGGAAGAATGTCATATGAAGGTGTCAGCCTTCATCCATTAATATTGTGAACAGCTATTCCAGGACTCAGAGTTTTCTGTAGCAGATGTTAAAATAGCTATAATGGGATCCACTGACATCCAAGTATTACTTTTTCAATGTCACACTCACCCATTATTCCAGTCCTCACTGACCTACATTGGCTCCTCATGCTCAGATGTCTCAGCTTTAACATTTGCATCCTTTTTCTGTGGTCTTGACATCTGATTTCTGTGATTTTCTTCAGTTCTGGACCCCCTGCAGCCCAATTGCCACTGCCAGGTAAATCTGAAGTCCTCCAGAAACTGAAGATGAATTTTCTGGAAAGTTCAGCAAGCAACTATCGTGAAAAGCCACCAATGAACCAAAAAAAGAAAAACTGGGAGAACTTTCTATTTTCTCCAGTTACTTCCAACCAATGGTGATAAAAGAATATTGGACATGAACAAAAAAAGTATTGAGGCATGATTACTGAGGGCAGGAGTTTGAACGAATTTAAAAAAATATGAGGAATATGTTAAACCAGAGTCTGGAACCATACTTCTAATTGCTTCACTCATTGCATGACACCCTTGAATATCCCTTCTTTTTAATCTCACCAAGCAATAACCTTTCTACTCCTTTCTGAAATATTTTAGAACCATAGAACATCACAAGACAGAAAAAGGCCCTTCAACTATTTCAGTCTTCGCCATACTATAATTATGCCTAGTCTCACTAACCTGCACCCAGTCCATAGCCCTCCTTTCACCTCCTATCCATGCCCCTATCCAAATTTTTAATTAAAGTTGAGGCTGCATTCACCTCTTCAGCTGGCAGCTCATTGTAAACTCCTACAACTCTCTGTGTGAAGTTCCCTTAATGTTCACTCTTAACTCATGTCCTCTTGTTTGTGGTGGGAATGTGGAATGAGCTTCTGGCCAAAGTGGTTGATGCGGGTTCAATTTTAATATTTAAGGAAAAATTGGATAGGCATATGGACGAAAGAGGTGTGGAGGGTTATGGACTGGATGCGGGTCAATGGGACTAGGTGGGATTAGATGTTCAGCATGGACTAAAAGGGCCGATCTGGTCTGTTCCTTTGCTATAATTGTTATATGGCTATATATGAACAAGTCATGAAATTCGGTGTTTTGTGGCAATGTCATAGTGCAAACATTCACTTCATAACCATCTTGCAACGTTACTATAGAAAATAAAAATAATACTGTATGAAAAGTAAGGTAGTCTCTGAGGTTCATTGATTATTCAGGAATCTGATGGCAGTGGGGAAGAAGGTGTCCTTTTGTGGTTGAGTCCTCGCCTTTAGGTTACCTTTCTCCCAATGGTAGCAGAGTTAAGAGGGTGTGGCCTGGATGGTGGGAGTCTATGTAGATAGAGGCTACTTTTTTAGGACACTGCCTCATATGAATGTCCTCAATGGAGTGGAGAATGGTGCCTATAATGTTGCAGGCCGAGTTACCAACCCTCTGGAGTTTATCTCACTTAACCTCAGTGGAATAAAATCTAGTTGCATTTATTCTGTTCATATCCCTCATCATTTTATCTAACTCTATCAAATCTCACCTTATTCTTCTATGCTCAAGGGAATAAAGTCCTTAACTGTTTAATGTTTCCCTGTAACTCAGTTCTTTAAATACCGGCAACTCAATTTAGACCTTCCTTGAATCTGACTACTTACTTTCACTAAAGTGTATCTCATTTGGCTTGGTGTGCAGTTCATTAAGTAGCTATGAATGAGATCTGAACATTTCCAATCCAAGCAGACCAATTACTGTTCAATCAAACTACTCTTAAATCATTGGTGAAGTGACTGAAGTGTTGTCAACAGTGTTTTCGACAATAACTTCACCAATAATCGACTCAATCTTGATTTTGCAAGGTCTACTTGGCTCTCAACATCAATGTAGCCTTTATCCAAATGTAAATTAAAGAGATGATTTCAAGAGGTGACAGTGAACGCTCTGAACGTAAATTAATTGACTGTGTGTGGCCATGATGAATGCTGGTTCCAAGTAATTGGAACTCTAAGGGATAATATGCCTCTGGATTTAGTCCAGCCTTGCAGAAGGGAAGTTGCTTCTGAGCGCAGACGTTCATCTCAGCCAAAGAACACCACTAGGTGTGATCCTGAGAGCGGTATCCAGGGTTTAATCATTTGCTTTATTAATACGCTTCCTTTCATAATAGGGTTTCTGGTAAGGAATATTTATAAAATATTGCACAATATTCAATTCCATTCACAAACAATAAGTAACCTACCCCTGCACATAAATAATCTACCCCTGCACCCAGATAACAATGGATGGGATCATAGAGTTCTACAACATGGAACAGGGCCACCGTGTCCATGCTGGCCATCACACCTATTTGTACCAATCTCGCTTGTTGCTTTAATTCTATATCTCTCCATGGCTTGCTCATAAAAGTACCTGTCCACATCCCTCCTAATTGTTATTACTATTCTTGCCTGTACTATCTTTTCTCCAGCTTGTTCCTGAAACAAACTGAAGCCTAGAGTCACTGTGATTGAAGTAAAAACACAGCAGTGGAGAAACCCAACAGGTTTTAAGTACTAAGTACTTCTCTGAGAAAAAAAAAATAACTCGAAGATCCCCTTTCAAGCTTCTCCTTTATATCTTAAACCTATGCTCTGCAGTTTTAGACAGCCTGATCATGGATAAAGAGGAATTGATTGTTTATCCTATCTCTGCCTCTCAAATACTGTTGTCAACTCACCCCTCAGCCTCTGTCATTCCAAGAAAAACAGCATGTTCAATCTCTTCTTAGAACTCAAGCTCCACAATTCAGGCATCACACTCCTAAATCTTTTCTGCACCTTCTCTAGATCAATCACCTCTATTATGTGACCAGACTGCACTCTCCAGCAGTGCAAGTCTGGACAAAATAACTTTTTGTATAACTGTAACATGACATTCCTACTCTCATTGTATCAGCCAATGACATTAAGGATTTCATACACCTTCTTCATCACCCTGTCTAGCTGAGTTGACAATTTCACGGAACAATGCATTTTAAATTTAAATTTAGACATACATACAGCGTGGTAACAGGCCATTTCAACCAATGAATCCGTGCTACCCAATTTATCCTGATTTACACACATTTAACCTACACTCCCAATACATTTCAAATGGTGGAAGGAAACACCCAGGGAAAACCCACACAGACCTGGGGAGAATGTACAGTGCGGGATTTGAACCCCTATCCCAATCACTAGTGCTATAAAGTCAATGCTCTAACCGCTACACCAACCATGCTGTCTCATCTTCTTCAAAGATGTCCCATCTTCTTGGTCAATGTAATCTTCGGCAACCTGCCATTTCTTGTGTAGATCTTACAACTGCTGCCTGATTTTACCTTGCCCAAAATTTTAATGCCTTTGACCTCTCAGTGCACACTGTGGGAATAAATTCCCCCTAATGTTCCCATAAACTTCTCTTTCACCCTTAACCCATGTCCTCTTGTTTATATTTCACCTAAACTCAGTGGAAAAAAATCTACTTGCATTTAATCTATCTGTATCCCATCGTAATTTTATTTAACCTTCCCAGAGAATAAAGTCTTAACCTGTTTAACATTTCCCTATAACTCAGTTCCTCAAGTCCCAGTAAATTTTCTCTGCACTCTTTCAATTTTATTGACATTTTTCCTGTTAGGCGCCCAGAATTGCACACATTCTCCAAATTTAGCCTCACCAATATCCTGTACAATTTCATTATAACATGCCAAATCCTATACCCCATACATTGATTTATGAAGGCAAATGTGCCATACGTTCTCTTCATGATGAATCTATTTGTGATGCTACTTTCAGGGAATTATGTACAGGTGCCTAATCTTTTATCTGGGATTCCAAACACCAGCAACTTCCAAAAACAAGCAATGGCTGTCTTCCTTAACCATAATCCTCCACACAGCTAGGACTGCTCTGCTGAGTAGCAAAGATGCCCATTACTCCAGCATTGAGCTATCACTGCAATTTGGTGCAGCAATCCTTAAATTCCAGGCTCGGCAACACTGCATCCTCGCTTCCACGTCAGAAGTTAGATTGGGGTGAGGGTGGGGGGGGGGGGGCGAGGCGATGGATGCACTGCACTGCTGGAGTGTGCATGAGGGCAGGCCTGAAAAGCTGGTGGAGTGCCTGAGAGCCACTTCTTCTGCATCTCTGCACCTCATGTCTGGCCTTCTTCCCCACTTGGCCACCCACTGCAAGCAATCAAACCTGACTCCCTTTTTTGCAAAGCTCCGGGGCAACCCCCTGAGCAATGCACCGGCCGAGAGCCTCCTATATGGCGCGCGTCGAATCACTGCTCAGCCAAGTCAGCACACCCCCCCTCCCGCTCAGCCCAGCGAGGGCACAAAATTAGTCTGGCACCGATCCTGGGCTGGGGGCTGATGGAAGGATGGCTAGGGAGGGGTTGGGTGGCGATGGACAGCTGAGGGTACGGACTGCGGAGGCTAGGAATGAGGCATTTTCTTAAAGGGACTGAAATCAAAATTATTCCAAAATCCAGAAGATTCTGAATATTGTCAGGCCTCCTGTCCTGTCGATCCTGGATAAAAGGTTAGACACCAATTCTCAGATCTCTTTGTGGTACTGCACTCTTCATGTATATCCTACCTTGTTTGTCCTTCCAAAATAAAACCCTTCACACTTGTTTTCATTAAATTTCATCTGCCATTTTGCAGCCCATTATTCCAGCTAGTCCAGATCACTTTGCAAGCTTTGAAAAACATCATCCACCTCTAATCTTTGTGTCATCTGCAAATTTTCTGGTGCATTTTACCAGATTATCATTGGGATCAGCCATTCCAAACCAAATAAGGCCCCCAAGGATTCTGCTCAAATTTATGGGTCCCCTTCCCTATGAAGCAGTGAAGTTATGGTTTCTTCCATACTTCTCTCCTACTAACTATACAAAAAAAAACAAATTATTTAGGTTACTGAGGTGAAAAGAAAACAGGACTAAATGTGCAATGGTCCCCGGGTAGGGTTGAGAGGGAGGTGTGTGTGTGGGGGAGGCATGGCACCTGTTGATAATGGCTGATATTGATCATTGATATAGATGACAAACAACAATGGACCCAGCACCAATCCTTGAGGCATACTATTAGTCACAGGCCTCCAGACAGGGAAGCAATCATCCACTACCATTCTCTGGCTTCTACTGTAAAGCCAGCATTGAATCCAATTTACTACCTCACCATGAATACGGAGCAGCTGAACCTTCTTGACTTACCTCCCATTGGGACTTTGTCAAAGCCTATGCAGACAACATTCACATGGATTACCATGTTGATCATTAAGTAAACCTACTTTCTCTGTTAGGCCCGAGGTCCTGTTGCTGCCGCCGCCGGAGGCCCGATGTTCTGCTGCCGCCCGGGGGGCCCGAGGTCCTTTTGCTGCCGCCGCCAAAGGCCGAAGGTCCTGCTGCTGCCCGGGGGGCCCGGGGTCCAATTGCTGCTGCCGCCGGAGGCCCGAGGACCCGCTGCCGCCCGGGGGGGCCCAAGGTCCTGTCTGAGTCCGCCTGAGGTAATGGCCACATCGCAACTGAGACCAGGCCTGCCCGCACCATTGACCGAGCACCGAACACAGGCTGCCGTCACCAGGCAAACCCCGGCAGCCCGCACAGCCCGACCATTGGCAGCTAAGCCCCAGGCCGGGAGCGGTCAATGAGAACTGTTTAGTGTATTTCAGAGTTTAATACACACCTCAAAAACCAATAGTCTAAACACTAACAACTGTGAAATCCATTGCAGTTCTCTCCAGTCTTAAAAAAAATTTCTACTAGAACATTTCTTTCTGATCCTCAACCAATGCTGCATCCCCTTTACTTGGCCGCGGCAGGAGTAAATGCACGCAGGCCGATTCCAGGGCACACCTCTCCATAACTGTGGACAGCAGTCGTAGATCTCCAGAAATGGTTCGACTTAAAAGGGGAGGCAGGCCTCTTCAGCCTGGTTAAGCAACCTGCATAGGAGAAGGTCACTCCGATATAAAACCTACGACCCAAGGACCTTGCTGCCACATCCCAGCTTGCTAGGCCACAGCACACGAATCATGGGTGTAAAGGGTGGGGCCAGTACTGCGCACACTGCACTCCACCTAAAAGCTCCTTTGCGCAGGCCTGAGGACAGGTCCACGTCCTCCCCCTCAAAAGATGCACACAAACTCAAGCTAGCATGCTGGAACATCAGAACCATGCTAGTCAAGGCTGACAGCCACCGACCTGAAAGTCAGTCTGCTCTCATCGCACATGAACTCCTCAGACTCGACATCGACATAGCCGCTCTCAGCGAAGTCCGCCTTGCAGATGTAGGCAGCCTCCAAGAACAGGGTGTGGGCTACACATTCTAATGGACTGGCAAGCCTCAGGCTGAACGACACCTATCTGGTGTTGGCTTCATGGTCAAGAACTCCATTGCCTCCAAACTCGAAAACCTCCCGACAGGCCACTCTGACAGGATCATGTCCATGCGACTCCCCCTTCAAAACAAGCGACGCATCACTCTCATCAGTGTCTATGCTCCAACCCTTCAGGTGGAACCAGCAGAAAAGGACAAGTTCTACACTGACCTGCACAACCTCATCCAACGCACCCCTACAGCCGACAAGGTTGTCATCCTTGGCGACTTCAACGCTCGCGTCGGCAAAGACTCAGAAACCTGGCGAGGAATCTTTGGCAAGCATGGTGTCGGCAAGTGCAAAGACAATGGGCGCCTCCTGTTGGAACTCTGTGCAGAACAGTGGCTTGTCATTACTAACACCCTTTTCCAGCAGAGACAGCTTGAAGGCGACCTGGATGCATCCCCAATCCAAAGACTGACACCTCCTGGACTACGTTCTGGTGTGAGGAAGAGACAAACGAAATGTGCTCCACACCAGGGTCATGCCCAGCGCGGAATGCCATACTGACCACCGGCTTGCTCGCTGCATGCTCAACCTTCACTTCAAGCCAAAGTTCAAGAACAGTGGAGCCCCCAGAAAGAGGTTCAATGTTGGAAACTTGCAATCAGACGTAGTGAGAGGAAATTTCCAGGCAAACCTCCAAGCAAAGCTCGAGGATGCAAACTGCCTCACAGACACGTCTCCTGAAACCCTCTGGGATCAGCTGAAAATGGCCATACTGCAATCCACTGAAGAGGTACTGGGCTTCTCCTCCAGGAAAAAACAAGGATTGGTTTGACGAAAACAACCAGGAAATACAGGAGCTGCTGGCAAAGAAGCGAGCTGCCCACCAGGCTCACCTTGCAAAGCCTTCCTGGCCAGAGAAAAAACGAGCCTTCCGTCTCGTATGCAGCCATCTTCAGCGCAAACTCCGGGAGATCCAAAATGAGTGGTGGACTAGCCTCGCCAAATGAACCCAGCTTAGCACCGACATTGGTGACTTCAGGGGTTTTTACGAGACTCTAAAGGTGGTGAACGGCCCCTCACCCCAAGTCCAAAGCCCTCTGCGCAGCTCAGACGGCGAAGTCCTCCTCAGCGACAAGATCTCCATCCTCAATCGATGGTCAGAAAACTTCCAATCCCTTTTCAGTGCCAACCGCTCAGTCCAAGAATCCGCCCTGCTCCAGCTCCCTCAGCAACCCTTGAGTCTAGAGCTGGATGAGGTCCTTACCCAGGAAGAGACATATAAGGCAATTGAACAACTGAAAAATGGCAAAGCAGCAGGTATGGATGGAATCCCTCCCAGAGGTCTGGAAGGCTGGTGGCAAAGCTCTGCATACCAAACTGCATGAGTTTTTCATGATCTGCTGGGACCAAGGAAAGCTGCCTCAAGACCTTTGTGATGCTGTCATCATCAATCTGTACAAAAACAAAGGCGAGAAATCAGACAGCTCAAACTACAGGGGAATCACACTGCTCTCCATTGCAGGCAAAATCTTTGCTAGGATACTCCTTAATAGACTAATACCTAGTGTCGCCAAAAATGTCCTCCCAGAATCACAGTGTGGCTTTCGCGCAAACAGAGGAACTACTGACATGGTCTTTGCCCTCAGACAGCTCCAAGAAAAGTGCAGAGAACAAAACAAAGGACTCTACACCACCTTTGTTGACCTCATCAAAGCCTTTGATACCATGAGCAGGAAAGGGCTTTGGCGAATACTAGAGCGCCTCGGATGCCCCGCCCCCTCCCAAGTTCCTCAACATTGTTATCCAACTGCACAAAAACCAACAAGGTCGGGTCAGATACAGCAATGAGCTCTCTGAACACTTCTCCATTGACAACAGCGTGAAGCAAGGCTGCGTCCTCGCACCAACTCTCTTTACTATCTTCTTCAGCATGATGCTGAAACAAGCCATGAAAGACCTCAACAATGAAGACGTTGTTTACATCCGGTACCACACGGATGGCAGTCTCTTCAATCTGAGGCGCCTGCAAGCTCACACCAAGACACAAGAGCAACTTGTCCGTGAATTACTCTTTGCAGATGATGCCGCTTTAGTTGCCCATTCAGAGCTAGCTCTCCAGCAAATGACGTCCTGTTTTGCGGAAACTGCCAAAATGTTTGGCCTGGAAGTCAGCCTGAAGAAAACTCAGGTCTTCCATCAGCCAGCTCCCCTCCATTACTACCAGCTACCCCCCCCCCCCACATCTCCATCGGGCACACATAACTCAAAACGGTCAACCAGTTTACCTACCTCGGCTGCACCATTTCATCTGATGCAAGGATCGACAAAGAGATAGACAACAGACTCACCAAGGCAAATAGAGCCTTTGGAAGACTACACAAAAGAGTGGAAAAACAACCACCTGAAGATACACACAAAGATCAGCGTGTACAGAGCCGTTGTCATACCCACGCTCCTGTTCGGCTCCGAATCATGGGTCCTCTACCGGCATCACCTACGGCTCCTAGAACACTTCCATCAGCGCTGTCTCCGCTCCATCCTCAACGTTCATTGGAATGACTTCATCACCAACATCGAAGTACTCGAGCTGGCAGAGTCCGCAAGCATCGAATCCATGCTGCTTAAGACCCAACTGCTCTGGGTGGGTCTCGTCTCCAGAATGGATGACTATCGCCTTCCCAAGATCGTGTTCTATGGTAAGCTCTCCACTGGTCACCGAGACAGAGGTGCACCAAAGAAGAGGTACAAGGACTGCTTAAAGAAATCTCTTGGTGCCTGCCACATTGACCACCGCCAGTGGGCTGATGTCGCCTCCAACCGTGCACCTTGGCGCCTCACAGTTTGGCAGGCAGCAACCTCCTTTGAAGAAGACTGCAGAGCCCACCTCACTGACAAAAGACAAAGGAGGAAAAACCCAACACCTAACCCCAACCAACCAATTTTCCTTTGCAAATGCTGCAACCGTGTCTGCCTGTCCCGCATCGGACTTGTCAGTCACCAATGAGCCTGCAGCAGACGTGGACATACCCCTCCATAAATGGTTGTCCGTGAAGCCAAGCCAAAGAAGAAAAAGATATACTTACACAATCTTTTAGGATGCTCCTCTATCTTATCTGTTAGGGATATCTCATGGCCTCTTTTTCCTTTGTAATACAGTACTCTTATCACCCTTCTATTGATAAGTTGCAAATAACATTTGTATCATACAGTAGTAAATCACAAAATCCCATAGATGCCGTGGTTGAAGTAAAAACACAAAATGCTGGAGCTGCTCAGCAGATACATAACCAACGTTTCGGGCTTGACCCTTCATCAAAGTTTGATAAAATGTCAGCAAGCATCCAAACAAATGAGTGGGGGTGGAAATGGGGTGTTGCAAGACAGGAGATGATAGGTTGAGAAAGGAGAGATGGAACAGCAGTAATGAGGGGGTGGGGAATGGCTGGGCTGGGTGGGTGGGTGAAATAACTGGAAAGTCAGGAAAAGGTGGTGGGGAAGAAAAGGCAACCAGGTTTCCTGGAAAGCAGTAAAGTCAATGTTCATGCTATCTGGCTGGAGGGTATCCAGAATGAAAATAAGGTATTGTTCCTCCAATCAGGTTGGGACAGTACATAAGACTATCAACAGACATGTGAGCACGGGACTGTGACCCAGAATTGAAATGGTTGGCCACTGGGAGGCCGCTGTGGTTGCGAATGGAGCAGTGGAGGTGCTGAGCAAAGTGATCACCCAGTCTGTGACCGGTCTCTCCGATGAAGAGATTGCCAAAATTTACTGCACCGGATGCAGTAAATAAGTCCTCTGGATGTACAAGTGAAGTGTTGCTTCACACACAAGTAATAACACTGGGCAACAATATTTTTCAAAAGTTTTTCTTCCTGAAAAAAAAATTGGGGATTATGATACCCAACTTCAAGCTAAACAGAAAGATAATTTCAGATTTGCTGTGTCACATAGGAAGGTGGAGAAACATTAAATTAACTTTTATTGAATTTTGCAACTTGTACCGCTGATCTAAGCTCCCAGATTGACTGCACATGTTGCTCAATAAATGTGAGGAGTCCAGGATTAGTCATCATTTTACAACCAAAGTAGAGCGCATAGGCTTTTTAGTAAGTACAGTCATGCTCCTTCTTTGAGCCTTAAGGTTATTCTATCTTTACTTTACTTTACTTTGGCTTGGCTTTGCGGACGAAGATTTATGGAGGGGTATGTTCACGTCTGCTGCAGGCTCGTTGGTGACTGACAAGTCCGATGTGGGACTTGTACCTCTTCTTTGGTGCATCTCTGTCTCGGTGACCAGTGGAGACTTGCAGCGGTTGCAAGGGAAAATTGGTTGGTTGGGGTTGGGTGTTGGGTTTTTCCTCCTTTGTCTTTTGTCAGTGAGGTGGGCTCTGCGGTCTTCTTCAAAGGAGATTTCTGCCCGCCGAACTGTGAGGCGCCAAGATGCACGGTTGGAGGCGATATCAGACCACTGGTGGTGGTCAATGTGGCAGGCACCAAGAGATTTCTTTAAGCAGTCCTTGTGCCTCTTCTTTGGTGCATCTCTGTCTCGGTGGCCAGTGGAGAGCTTGCAATAGAAGACAATCTTGGGAAGGCGATGGTCATCCAATCTGGAGTCGTGACCCACCCAGCGCAGTTGGGTCTTCAGCAGCATGGATTCAATGTGTGCGGGCTCTGCCGGCTCGAGTACTTCGATGTTGGTGATGAAGTCATTCCAATGAATGTTGAGGATGAAGTGGAGACAGCGCTGATGGAAGCGTTCTAGGAGCCGTAGGTGATGCCGGAGAGGACCCATGATTCAGACCCGAACAGGAGCGTGGGTATGACAACAGCTCTGTACATGCTGATCTTTGTGTGTTTCTTCAGGTGGTTGTTATTCCAGACTCTTTTGTGTAGTCTTCCAAAGGCGCTATTTGCCTTGGCGAGTCTGTTGTCTATCTCTTTGTCGATCCTTGCATCAGATGAAATGGTGCAGGCGAGGTAGGTAAACTGGTTGACTGTTTTGAGTTCTGTGTGCCCGATGGAAGTGTGGGGGGGCTGATGGTCATGGTGGGGAGCTGGCTGATGGAGGACCTCACTTTTCTTCAGGCTGACTTCCAGGCCAAACATTTTGGCAGTTTCCGCAAAACAGGTTGTCAAGCGATGAAGAGCTGCCTCTAAATGGGCAACTAAAGCGGCATCGTCTGCAAAGAGTAATTCACGGACAAGTTTCTCTTGTGTCTTGGTGTGAGCTTGCAGGCGCCTCAGATTGAAGAGACTGCCATCCGTGCGGTACCGGATGTAAACAGCGTCTTCATTGTTGGGGTCTTTCATGGCTTGGTTCAGCATCATGCTGAAGAAGATTGAAAAGAGGGTTGGTGCGAGAACACAGCCTTGCTTCACGCCATTGTTAATGGAGAAGGGTTCAGAGAGCTCATTGCTGTATCTGACCCGACCTTGTTGGTTTTTGTGCAGTTGAATAACCATGTTGAGGAACTTGGGAGGGGGCGGGGCATCCGAGGCGCTCTAGTATTTGCCAGAGCTCTTTCCTGCTCACGGTGTCAAAGTCTTTGGTGAGGTCAATAAAGTGATGTAGAGTCCTTTGTTTTGTTCTCTGCACTTTTCTTGGAGCTGTCTGAGGGCAAAGACCATGTCAGTGGTTCCTCTGTTAGCGCGAAAGCCGCACTGTGATTCTGGGAGGACATTTTTGGCGACTCTAGCTATTAGTCTATTAAGGAGAATCCTAGCAAAGATTTTGCCTGCAATGGAGAGCAGCGTGATTCTCCTGTAGTTTGAGCAGTCTGATTTCTCACCTTTGTTTTTGTACAGAGTGATGATGACGGCATCACGAAGGTCCTGAAGCAGCTTTCCTTGGTCCCAGCAGAGCATTAAAAACTCATGCAGTTTGGTATGCAGAGCTTTGCCGCCAGCCTTCCAGACCTCTGGGGGGGGATTCCATCCATACCTGCTGCTTTGCCATTTTTCAGTTGAATTGCCTTATATGTCTCTTCCCAGGTAAGGACCTATCATAAATGTAACAGAATGTATCGTAGCTGTTGTGACATTTCTGCCATATTGAATTTTCCTAAAGACAATAAATGCTATTGTTACGTGCACTCACTATACTATTGCCTGAAGAACCTGTGCATCAAGATGCGTTCAATCCATATCAATGTAGTGCACAGCATCTCTGTATATGAGAAGCTTTTATTACCTGTCTGCATCTATCCTGACTTAGCATGTCCAGACATAAGACAACATTTGTATAGCACCTGCACTGTGTGCATGGTTGGACTGACCAAACTGATTTCTTTGTGGCCAATATACTAGTAGACTTAAACTATGACAGGAAATCACAAAAATAAGTAATATCTAAAAAAATGGTACACGTTAGGAACGTAGTTAGGTGATTATGGTGAATCCATAAAATACACCTAATAGTGTTCAGGAAGCAAAATCTTTCTTTGCTCAGTGTAATCTTAGTCAGTAAAAGTCTAGCCAACTGCTCTGAGTAGCATTGAGATTGTTATGTCCCCCACAATCAACACCCTGGAGAGGGAGGGGAGGCGTTCACAGTTAACCAGAAGCCTAACTTAACCTATAGATGCAGAGGCTAAGTGATGAGTGACTCATCCCTTGACTCTCCATAGCCTTTCCCGCATTAGCAAGGCACACTATTCATAAGGCACCACTTTTCTTTCCTGCGTGAGTGCAGCTTCAACAACTCCATTAAATTTGCCTCCATCCAGGATAGTATGTATCATCTATAAAATGCACTGTAGTGACATGAATGGCATAATTCAACAGCACATCTCAAACTTGCAGGTTTGACTATTCAAAGGGCAAGTCCAACAGGCTATGAGAACAACTCCCTCCTGACTATTTCCTGACTAGGAAATATCCTGCTATTCCTTCATTGTCACTAGATCTGACTTCTTTACTAACAGCACTGTGTGAGCACGGCCATCAGAGAGAGCACCAGCGCCTCGTAGGAATAGGTAATAAACGCTGGCCCTGCCAGCAACACCCACATCCTGCAAATGAATAAAGAAAACATTTTGACATTAATGGAATTTTATCAATTCACATGGTAGTTGAACATTGTATGGGCAGTGTATAATTTAAACTTGTTCAGTCTCCGAGACAACATTCATCATTGCTGTTTTACTGAATGATTCTTGCTGCGTATACTTAGCACCACAAAATGTACCAAATATTCAGACTCCTGTCGTGGAGTTGGAATTACTGCGTTCAATTAAATGTGACACATCTCTTTCATCTGATTTCACTTTTATTTCATTTTTTTCTTGCCTGAATAGTTTATTTTATGCTTTGTTTTACTGATCAGAGTGGCAGTTTATTTCAGGCAAACTTTCTCAAATGTAAATTCTCCATTGCAGCACAAAGGGTGAATCAACGGAATAAATTTTCACCATGCAGCAAGAATCAATCATAGAGTATGTGGACATGTTTGGTGACTTTATCCATCAGTCTTGTGATTTTAATAATAGCCGTGTCTGGTCTAATCTTAGTGGCCTGTCCTGACATCTTATTGCTTCAATGAATTATCTGCAGACCCATTGTTTGCCACATCCCCATGCTGTACAGTTCCCAATTTTGGGCAAATGGTACTGACAATTTTCCATGATATCAGCAACCACTTCAGTCCTGAGTCAGAATTCCCAGAATGAAGGCCGAGCAAAATGTCTCAGTCACATTCTCAGTGCTGATGAAAGAGTTTCTCCCCTTGTGGCATTGCTGCATTTAGACTGGGACCAAAGCTGAAGACATTTCTACCCTTTCAGACTGTCAGTCAAAATTCAGGTCTGAAAAATAAATGAAAATCAGTAAACAAGCAAAAGTCTTTAGAACAGTGGTTTTCAATCTTCTCCTTTCCGCTCGCATACCACTTTATGTAATCCCTATGCCATCGGTGCTCTGTGATTAGTAAGGGATTGCTTTGAGTGGTATGTGGGTTGGAAGGGAAGGTTGAGAAACACTGCTCTAGACTCAATTGTTACTGAAATGTTTTGCTTGAGAAAAATTGTCATTGGCCCATTTCCTTTGGAGCTATGAAACCATGCACATAACGAGTCAATTAGGTACAATTTTAACAGTGGTTTTCAAACTTTTTCTTTCCACCCACATATGACCTTAAGCAATCCCTTACTAATCACAGAGCACTTAAGGTTGAGAACCACTGTTTTAGAAGATAGGATGACATTTGTTTTTAAAGCATAACTTGACAAGGAATGTCACTTAATGTGAGCAGATATTACAGCCCTTGCAAGACCTGAGATGGTTACCACTTTTGCATACAATTGAATAAGGAAAACTGTTCAGAAACAGACCATTTGGCCCAACCAGTCCATGCTAGGGTCCATGTTCTACTTAAGCCCACTTATTGTGTCTCTTCTTGAATGCATCTATACCATTCATTTCAACCATTTCCTGTGGTAGCATATTTCATATTCCGACCACACTTTTGGAACAGAAGTTTCTTCTGAATTCTTGATTAGATTTCTTGCTCGACTAACTTATCTTGACAGCCTAGTATTTTGTTCTTGTCCAAATGTTAGAAGATCCTTATTGTAACCTTGCTGATCAGTTTGAGACTTTCGATTTCATCACCTCTCTGCCTTCAATTTTCAAAAGAGCCTGTGCATCAGGAGATATGGAATTAGTGCAAGCAAGTGGAATTAGCAGAGATAGGCATAGTGGTTGGCATATATGTGATGGCCCAAAGAGTTTGTTTCTGTTGTACAACCCTGTGAGTGCAAAGTCACATTGTTAATGTGAAGTGCACAGCAATGGTCTCAGCGGTAATCCTTGTGACACACGACTACCCATCTTCTTCCACTGCCAGCAATCAACACCCACTCTCTGTTTTACTTAAGATAACAAGAAAATTAGAGCAAGCCCTTTAAGACTGTCCCACCGTTACATGTGATCATGGCTGATCTATGCTTGCTTCAATCCCTCTTCTGTGACCTTCTCCATACCTTGGCATTCCTCAATCAAGTTCAAGTTCATTTATTTTCATCTGATGATATATATAACCCGACGAAACAGTGTGCATGGCGATCTCAGGATCAGAGTATACCCTATATACAAATGACATGCATACATAACGATCCAAAATATACTGTAGATATCAAATTATATATCTTCCTGCACTTTAAATACCGGTACTTCCAATGAAACAGTTTCTATCACCCACTGGGGCAGTAAATTCCAGAAATTCATTATCATTGATGAGAACTTATTTCTCTACACTTCAGTTTTAAATGACAGGCCACATATCTTGTCCTAACGAGCTTCCTTGTGATTTTACAGATCTGTACAGGTAACCCTCATTCTTCTAAGCTCAAGGAATATAGGCCCAAACTATTTAGTTTATCTCATCCAAGGAATTAGCCTGGTAAATCTCCTTACCACTGACTCAAAATTTTGACATTTTTCTTCATAGGTAAGGAGGGCAAAATTATCCAGTATTCCAGATGACACTTCACTAACACCCTGCATAATACAGTTTGTAAACTACATCCCTTTTGCAAGGAAGGTGATAATTCCTTTTGCCTTCTGAACCACTTATTGGACATGCTTGCTAGATCTTTGTGGTTCATACACTTAAACATCTACCATATATATCAGTGTGCAAGGCAACTGGGTTTATAAGATGAACCCCAGAATTTCCACGTAAAATATAGGTTTTAAGCTATACTCACTGTACAAGATTACCCCAAATCTGGCACTTATCGCTGAGAGCTTTCTGCCCCAAAATTCCTTTACCAAGCATTCCACTAACTAGTGAAGTGATGTTTTTAAACACACAGTCCTGGTTATTTAAAATAGAGCCAATTCATTTCAAGTAATGGCAAAATACTTTCAATTACCTATCATAACATGTATCAGACGCTCCCAACTGATGTACCGTAAACACTAATGATGTCACTTAGGTGTCAGTTCTTTTACAGGATCAAACATGGTGGTGCATATAATTTTACCATTTACTTGAAATTGGTTTACTGATTTACTTACATATAATATTATATTGCAATATATTGGAAATCTTGACATAAAATACACTGCAGGAATTTTCTTTCATTTATAAACTCAGTCTTGCTTCACGGTAGGACTGTGTTCGGGACTGTTTACACCAGTCGTTTATCAGTTGGAGCCATGTTGGGGATTTACAATAGCTGAAGATTAATGTTCACCCAGAAAGAGTGCTGCTGTTTATGAAGAAGTGAAAACTTGAGCCTTTCCAAGAAACCCTGTCAGCTGTTGCAAATGGCGACTGTTAGCTTGGTTTGCTGTGGTGTTACTTTAAGATATGTTAGACAGGTTTATAATACATTTTTATTGTCCTAAAATACATTACAATCAATCTAGCTTCCCAAACGTAAGTTCAGAAGAAAAATATTTAGTGGTGAGACCATAGGAGTTATGTGAGTGTTTTATGCTGTTCTCCATCACCATGGGAGACATTATAAACCTTAGGATATTAAGGTTAAGATTTTTAAACTTGGCCTATAAGACAACCTCTGGGTTTACAGTGACATTTTTAAGGTTCAATTCTGTCTTATATAACAACATATACAGTAAATCCCTCTGTACTTCACTCAGTTTCAGTTTCTACATTTGTATCATAATCTGCCTTGCGTTTTCTCTGACCGAAGTGCATGACTTCACAATTCCAAAACATTTAACTCATAGAACCACAGAACATTATAGCACAGAAACAGGCTCCTTCGGCCCTTCTAGTCTGTCCCAAACTATTTTTTTTTGCTTAGTCCCACTGACCTGCACCCAGTCCATAGCCCTCCATACCTTTACCTGTCCAAATTCTACTTACATGTTAACATTGAGCCCACATTCATCACTTCAGCTGGCAGCTCATTCCACCCTCCCACCACTCTCTATGAAGAAATTCCCCTTCATTTTCTCCCTAAACCTTTGCCCTTTCACTCTTAACCCATGTACTCCAGTTTATATCATACATACCCTCTCATTTACTCTGTCTATCCCCCTCTTAATTTTAAATAGCTCCATAAATTCTCTCCTCATTTTTCTACACCAGGGAGTGTAGAAGATAGAGATATTTAAAATTACTCAATCTATCTATATACCATTGCAGAATCACAGCATCTTTATCACAACATGCATTTCCAACTATTTTTGTAAGATTTACACATTTGAAAACCTTGTGTGCCGTTCCTCACTCCAGGCCATGAATGTAAATAATGTATAATTTCAGGCCAAGAACTGATTTCTGTGGAACTCCATTAGTTACCTCCTTTCAGTCTACTAAATGTATTACAAATGCACATTCTCCTCTATCATCCCTCCCTATTACATCCTCAAAGATGTTGAACAAATTTGTCAAACATGAATGACCTTTTCACAAAACTACCACAGTAGATTTACATCATAAAATCCATTCATCATCCAAGAGTTCTGCATCCAAAGTCAATTACATCAGTCTATTCTGTGGTCACCATGATATCCTTCAAACATGCTATGTGGGACAGGTTAGTGAGTTAAAAGTAAATACAGGATCAAGAGTCAGAGAGACTCTCAGCTACACTCCTGGTGCAATCATGTTGGCTTGTCAAAAGCCAACACACTGAAATTTTATTTATCCTTGTGATTTAGAAGATAATTTTGCCTATCACATGTAAGCTGGCTCATAGATTGTCCAAACAATCTTCCCTATAACTCATTCTTCCCACATTCTATAATCAAATCCACTATACTCAAGGGATAATTTATAGTGTTAAATTAATGCATCAACCCACAAATCCTTGTTGGGTGACAGGAAACTGGAGCACCAGTCATAGAGGACACCATGGTGGACTATTGCAGTACAGTACAGACCCTTCAGCCAAGGATGTTGTGCTGGTCAATAGAAACCTACTCAAGAACCTAAGCCTTCACTACCTTGCACTCATAACCCTCTATTGTTCTTGTATCCATGTGCCAGGTAATATATGAGGCCACGAGCAGTGTGGCAATGGGCTGTGTTTGGTCACTGGGAGGCACTTGCTGTTGCAGGGGATAAAGCAATAATGATCAGTGGACTGGAGTTTGGTGCATGTGTACAATGTATTTAACAATAACTCATTAACATTAACGTTTACTACTGAATCATAGAGCCATACATTTTTACAGCAGGTATACAGAATTTAACGACCATGTTAACCAAAGGAGTTACTTAGCCATATTCCACTAAACCTTTTTCTATCTCTATACCCACCTAAATTTCTTTCTTTCTTTTTAAAATATTTTTATGGATATTTAAAGTATAAACAATTGAAGGGTACAATTATAGAATGTGCAACAAAATTAGAAAAAAATTGCAAATATGATCACAACTAAAGAATCCAGAGCACATTCTTGATAAAAAAAAGTAAAGCATAGCAACAAAAAATAGTCAAAAGAATAAAAAGGAAGAAAAAATTTTAAAAAAAATTTAAAGCTCCTTACTCTGAGCAAGGTTGAAAATTGACATGTACAAATCAAGTAATAGCTGCACGGAAATGTATGGCAGTAACATGGAAGTCAGATCATTTTATAAGGTTCGATAGATGGCATATGGAAATTCAAAATTATATACCATTGGAAAAGATTACTGATAATTTAAGGAATCAAACTGAGAATTTTTATATGATTTGGAAACCATATATGGATTTCATCAGTAAGAGTCCATCCACATCGTCTATAATACCCACTCCTCCAAATTAAAATTTACATGATAGAGAATTATGTTAGGAATATATGAATAGTGAATTATAAAGAAATTCAGCTGTTTTCTCTTTTCTCTCTCATTTCTTTTTCTTTGAGGAGGGAGAGGGAGAGACGAATAAAAAGAAAAAAATGTATCATTTTTATTATATGATGAACAATTTATATGTACGTATTGATGCAAATGAAAAATTAAAAAATAAAAATTTCAAAAAAAAGTAGCACCTGCTTGGAGAGGGACGACACAGTGCCAAAGTTCCAGAACAACTCTAAATCTTAAGATTATGATAGTAGTCCATAAATGAGCCCCAAGTCTTTTGGAATTTAGTATTTGAATCCTTGATAGCATATCTATTCTTTTTCTAAATTTTGCAAACCATAACATTGTTTAGCTACTGTGCGTGTGTAGGTGGGGTATAATCTTTCCATTTTATAAAAATTGCATGTCTGGTCAACAATGATGTAAAAGATAAACTTTGGCCCTAAGTGGAAGTCATCCTCTTGAAATATTCTGAAAAGAGCAATTAAAGGGCAAGGTTCCAATTTTAAATTTAAAATCACCGGTAGTGGTTGAAAAACATCCTTCCAAAATTTCTTGAGGCTAGGGTAAGTCCAGAGCATATGAACTAAAGAGGAATCACTTGTTTTACATTGTCACATAAAGGATTCCTATCTGAATAAAAATGGGACAGTTTAATTTTAGACATATGTGCTCTGTGACCACTTTAAATTACAGTAAACAATGATGAACCCACAAAAGGAAACAGTGTCAAGCAAACTAAAAATAGAATACCAAACCTAATTGGAGAGGAAAATTTAAAATCATGCTCCCAGGCATCCTTGATTTTAACTAATGAGGTTTGTCTTAAATTGACCACTTTATCATAGATAAGAGCTATTAATCCATTATCAAAAAATGTATCAAAAATATTTGCCTCAGTGATTCCAGGAAAATCAGATATTTGAGATTGAACGAGATGTCTAACTTGAAAATATCTAAAAAAAAATAATTTTAGGTAACTTTAATTTTACCACCAATTGTTCAAACAATGTAAACTTGTTCTCAATAAAAAAAGATCTTTAAACCATTTAATACTCAATCTGTGCCACTCATTTAAGGCAGAGTCTTGCCAAGAAGATTGAATAAGGTAATTGGATATATAAGTAATAAGGCTGGCAAAAGAAAACCTCTGAAATGAAAAAAAACCTTCTAAATTGTGCCCATATTCTCAAACTGTGTTTAATTATTGGATTATCAGATAATTTATGTAGAGAAGAGATAAAGAGGACTCTAGAATTGCCAACATGGAAATAATCCTTACAAAATTTAGTTCAATTTCTACCCACGTAGGGCAGTCAACTTGATTATCAAATTGTAGCAAAACAATAAAGTTACCGGATATTGACCACCCAATAATAAAATCTAGAATTAGGAATTGCCAAACCACCATTCATTTTGGCTTTCTGAAGATGAACTTTTAAATATTTTTGAAACATTAAAATTTGTGTTCACATCCAGCACATTCTTTAGACTGGGGTTGGCAACTATAGAATAGTAAAGCACAGAAAAACAGGATATAGAAACATAGAAACATAGAAGATAGGAGCAGGAGTAGGTCATTCGACCCTTCGAGCCTGCTCCGCCATTCAACGAGATCATGGCTTATCTTAAAGTTCAGTACCCCGTCCCCGCCTTCTCTCCGTAACCTTTAATACCCTTATACTGAAGAAATAGATCTAATTCCCTCTTAAATAGATTTAATGAACCTGCCTCTACTGCCCTCTGTGGCAATGAATTCCATAGATTCACCACCCTCTGGGTAAACAAATTCCTCCTCATCTCGGTCCTAAATGGTTTGCCTATTATCCTCAAACCATGACCCTGGGTTCTGGATTTTCCCATCCTTGGAAACATCCCATCTGCATCCATTCTGTCCAGTCCTGCCAGAATTTTATAGGTCTCTATGAGATCCCCTCTCAATCTTCTAAACTCCAGCGAGTACAATCCCAATTTGCGCAATCTTCCCTCATAAGTCATTCCTGCCATTCCAGGTATCAGCCTGGTGAATCGCCTCTGCACTCCCTCCATTGCAAGAACATCCTTCCTTAGATAAGGTGACTAAAACTGCACACAATACTCCAGGTGGGGTCTCACCAAGGCCCTGTACAGCTGCAGTAAGGTATCCTTGTTCCTATACTCAAACCCTCTTGATATGAAGGCCAACATACCATTTGCCTTTTTAACCGCCTGCTGTACCTGCATGCTCACCTTCAGAGACTGATATACAAGTACCCCTAGGTCTCTCTGCACTTCCCCATCTCTTAATCTATTGCCATTCAAATAGTAATCTGCCCTCCGGTTTGTATTACCAAAGTGGATAACCTCACATTTATCCACATTGTAGTGCATTTGCCATGTATCTGCCCAGTCCCTCAATTTATCCAAATCACACTGGAGCTTCCTGACCCCCTCTTCTGTGCACACAACCCCTCCTAGCTTAGTGTCATCTGCAAATTTGGAGATATTACATCCAATCCCCTCATCCAGATCATTAATGTAAATTGTGAACAGTTGGGGTCCCAGTACAGATCCCTGTGGTACCCCACTGGTCACCGCCTGCCACTCAGAAAACGAGCCATTTATCCCAACCCTCTGTCTTCTACCTGCCAGCCAGTTCTCAATCCACTTCAATTCTTTGCCCCCAATCCCATGAGCCTTGATTTTGGAAGCCAGTCATTTATGCGGGACCTTATCCAAGGCCTTTTGGAAGTCCAGGTACACCACATCCTCTGGCTCTCCCCCATCTATTTTACCTGTCACCATCTCAAAGAATTCCAATAGATTTGTCAAGCACGATTTACCTTTTGTAAATCCATGTTGACTCCGTCCAATCCCTTCTCTGCTAGTCATATGCTCCGCTATTACATCCTTAATAATGGATTCCATCATTTTGCCCACTACTGATGTAAGGCTCACCGGCCGATAATTCCCCGCTTTTTCTCTACCCCCCTTTTTAAATAGTGGGGTAACATTAGCTACCCTCCAATCCATGGGTACTGATCCATGGGTACTTTTTGGCCTTTCTGGTCTGTGCCAACCAATAGAACTAGCTAATCCCTCTTACCTGTTCTCATTCTATAAACCTCCAGACCTTTCCTATCCATGTATTTATCCAATTAATTTTTAAAACTCAACTGAATCTGCATTCACTACATCACATCGCAGCTCATTTTCCACACTCCTACCACTCCATGAGTGAAAAGATTTCCCCTAATTTTCCCCTTATACATCTCCCCTTTCAGCCTAAAGCTATGACCTCTCATATGTATCTCCCCCAATCTAAGTGGAAACATCCTACTCACATCTACTCTGTCTATACCACTCATAATCTTATAAACCTCTATCAAGTCACTCCTTATCCTTCTTCATTCCAAGGAGTATAATCCTAACCTGTTTAATCTTTCCCAGTAACTCAACTCCTGAAGACCAATATTCCCCCATTAGTATTCCCTATGCTATAGGTGCTCTATAATTAGTAAGGGGTTACTTAAGGTGATATGTGAGTGGGAAATAAAGGTTGAGAATCATTGCTCTAGACGCAATTGTTACTTAAATATTGTTCTTGAGAAAAGTTGTCATTGGTCCATTTCCTTTGGAGTTATGAAACCGTGCACATAACAAGTCAATTAGGTACGATTAAAACAGTGGTTTACAAACCTTTTACTTTCCACTCACATAACACCTTGAGCAATCCCTTATTAATCACAGAACACCAATGGCATAGGGATTATTTAAGGTGGAATGTGAGTTTTAACAAAAGGTTGCCCACCCCTGCTCTGGTTGCTTGCTCAATACTGTGTGAAAAATGTATAAAAAATGTGCTGGATGGTGAACATAAATTTCAATGTTTAAAAGAAATGTAAAAGTTCATCTTCAGAAAGCCAAAATGAATGGTGGTTTGGCATTTCCTAATTCAGATCCCTTTTAAATTTTTCTCCTCACCATTAATCGATGCTCTCCAGAACCATGACATTATAATTTGCATCATTGATAAGTGAGATGCATCATTATTAAGCACGGATGAAAAGCCAGAAGACTGGAGGGTTGCTAATATTTTGTATTTATTTCACAATGGTTGAAAGGACAAGCCAGGAAATTGCAGGCAAGTGAACTTTATGTCTGCTGTGGGTAAATTACAGCAGGGGATTCTGAGAAATAGCATCTATTTGCATTTGGAAAGCTAAGGATTGATTAGGGATAGTCCGCATCCCTTTGTGTGCAAGAAATCATGTCTCACGAATTTCAGTCCTTTGAAGAGATGACCAAGAAAAATAATCAGGTCAAGGCCTTCGACATTACCTATATAAATTATAGGAAGGCATTTCACAAGGTCCCCACAGGGTAGGCTGATACGGAAGGTCATAGGACATTGCCTCCAGGGTGAGCTGACCAATTGGATACAAATTGGCTCAATGTTGGAAACAGAAGGTTGCAGTAGAGGGCTCACATTGGAGGGACGTGAACAGTGATGTGCCGCAGGTGTCAGTGTTGGATCCATTGTTGTTTGCCATCTATTTTAACGACAACACAAACATTTTAAATATGGCAACTATATTGATACAGTGAACAGGTTATCTAAGATTTTGCAACAAGATCCAGATGAACTGGAAAAGTGGGCCTAGAAATAGCAGATGGAATTTAACTTAATACATTGCACTTTGGGAAATTTAATCAAGGCAGGCCTTACATAGGACCCCGCAGAGTGTTGTAAATCAAAGGGACTTGGGGGTATAAGTGCATAGTTCCATGAAACATTACTTTTTTGAGATACAGTACATTGGCAGCTACATAGGGTTTTTTTTTAAACTGGTCAAGGCTTTTTGCTGGTTGTTCTCAAAAACATTCAAAGTTTTAAAACTTGAACTAATCCAAAGTAGCTCAAATTTTAATTGTATGGAGTTTTAGTTCAGAGAAATTTTGGGAAAAAAATATGACCTAGATCTGTTGGATTTATTTGCTGGCTTAATGTGCCTTTTGGAGTCTGCAAGATGTTGTCTTTAGACTAACACTCTCTGTTGGTCCACAGAGCTTAAAAACTGCATACCCTTACTTGGGATTTGCACCCACAGAGGCTATTAAATACTATAGATGTATAAAATACAAATTGGATTTATATGGAAGCAATTTCTATATAGTGTGGGGATGTAATTTTTTTTTGGATTTTTGATTAGCTTAGAGGGTACTCTTAAAGTAAATAGAGATCAAAGCAGGTTCAATCTACAGATTCATTTATTTTATTTTATTTGTGGTCAGTAGTCAAGATCCCACGTTGTAGACTCATTCAGAAAGCCGTGATACATGAGATGCATGGAGCCTTGGCTGCATGGAACTCAGCTCTATGAAACTCTGGTTAGAGCACACTTGGAGCATTGTGTTCATTTCTGGTTGTCCCATTAATTTAGAGAGAGGGTAGAAAAGATGTATCAGGCTGATGTCTGGAAAGGAGAACATGGCTTTTCTCTTTGGAGCAACAAAGGTTGAGAGGTGACTTAAGATGATGGATGTACGATTATGAAAGGCACAGGTAGTGTGAGCAACAAAGAATCATTTTCCTGTGGAGACAAGAGCAAATACTTTAGGGTTAGGGACATCTATTTAAGGTGAGTGGAGGAAATGTTCAGGGTTGATAACCAGCAGAGTTTTAGGGCTTCTTTCTGTGCTGCCTGCCTCTTTAACTCTCTGAGATTGATAATTCAAGGATATGAATATCCTGTGCAGAGAGTACTCATGTTGTATTAATGGCAACTGCTCGCAAGGAAAGGTTCAACACCCAGGCCAAATGGATCTAATTATCTTGAATTTTGTTTAAGTACTTGGAGATTTCATTTTCGATTTTAAATTCTAATGCTCTGATGTTTGAAGTGTCTGATCTGCAGTGGAACCTTGCTTGCTCGCAGCTGCCACCAATGCATGGTGAGCACACTTTGGACAATTTTCTTTGAATTATTGGGTGAACATTTGCCAGCAGGCTGTGCCCTTGATTTCATGAAATGTGATAGGTTAACACAAAGGACCAGAAGTAGGCATTCCCTGAAAAGAAAAATGCAGAGTTTTGCAAAATTATGCTGAATAATTCCCAAGAACGTGCCTGCTCAGATTTTTTTAAAGATAATATTTGATATTTGATGAATTAATTTCTCTCTCCATTGTAGGCCGGAAAATTAAATAATACTCTTACGGAATACATTCGGATTTTTCTATGTTCTTTCTCTTTCACTGTCCCTCAAAGCTGATCAAAATTCTCTTTGCGAACTTTGAGATCCATTCAATTTTGGCCAAGCCTTTTTTTTTAATAATCATGATGTAAGTTTTCAATTTTTTATGGAAGGACAGAGTAGCCCATTAAAAGAGTTACATGCTTGGCTGATTGTGTTGCCTCAGTTCTTTTGAAGTTAGGCTTTCAACTTTAACGTTTTTTTCTCTTTTAGTTACATACCCAATTTACCCGAGATGACTTGAACTGCATCTCCTCTTGCCACTCTCTCAAATATTGCATACAAATCCTAACCATCTACTGTATAAAAAGTTTTTGTTACTTCTAGTTCTTTCACCATTTGTCTTAAATCTGTGTCCTCTGGCTCCTGATTCATCTTTGATTTTCCAACCTAAGATCTTATTCTGAAATTAATTGTATTGTGATCACTGCCTGTCAAACACTTTTTGAACTGAAGATTATCAATAGGATTTTATGGAGGACTAGCTGGAGTCGTGCAATTTGTTAGATTATCAAAGCAATTATGTATGGGTTGAAACTTGAACCTTCCCTTCCCTAAAGCATCCTGCAATCATCCATCACTCCCACAGGGTTCAAGGCAGCTACCATAATCCTGGTACCAAGAAGGCAACAATAACAGGCCTCAATGACTTCCACTCTCTGGCACTGACCTCCACCATTATGAAAAACTTCAAGTCTCTGGTGATGGAATGCATCAAAGCACACCTCTATTTCAATTTGCCTAAAGAAGAAACTGTTCCACAAATGATGCTATAGCCTTGTCCCTTCATTCTGTCCTGTCCCACCTGGAGAATGACACCTCATATGCCAGGCTCATTGACCTCAGCTTGGTGTTTAGTATGATCCATGCTGGGACTCAATACCACTCGGTGTAACTGGATTTTAGTCTTCTTAACGGAAAGACCACAGCTTGTCCTGGTTGGCAGGAGAATGTTAAGTATCATCATACTGAGCCTTGGCGCACCTCAGGGCTGTGTGCTCAGCTCGCTCCTGTTGACTCTACTGACTCATGACTACATCACCAGACCTGACAGGGTCATCAAGTTTGCAGGTGACACAAAAGTAGCTGACCTCACCAGCAATAATAAGTCAAACTGCAGAAAGGACTGGAAAATCTTGTGAAATGATGAGAGAGGACCAACATGAGACAAGACAAAGGAGATGATTGTAGACTTCAGGAGGACCAGGAATGATCACCCTCCACTACACATCAACAACTCTATACTGAAGAGAGTGGAGAGCTCTAAGTTCCTTGAAATTTTCTAAACTAGTGACCTATAATGAATATATAACATCTCCTCACTGGTTAGGAACGTACCACAGTGACTGCATTTCCTGAGAAGATTGAAGTGGGAAAGGCTACCACCCACCATTGTGTCAACCTTCTACAGGAGCTCTATCGAGAGCGTCCTGATAAGCGTCATCACAGTATGGGTACGGTTGTTGCAGAGAATGGATCGAAGGTCAATCATAGAGGCAGAGGATGTCTGGAGTCTCTCCCCCCCCCCCCCCCCACATCGACATGATCCATTGAGATTGCTGTCTGAAGAGGGAGGGCAAAATCATTGAAGACCCCTTCTACCTTGCACGCAGCATCTTTCAGCTGCTCCTGTTGAGAAAGATAATGGAGTGTCAAAGCCAGCTATACCAGGCTGATGAACAGCTTCCTCCCACGGGCAGTGAGAATGTGGAACAAACAAAAGAACTCACATTAACCATCCAAGACTCTCTTATTCACAAAACAATATTTATTTATTTGTATATATAAATACTTGTCCTGCATATCTATTGTTTGTCTGTATGTGTGTTATGTCTGGTTGTGTGTCTGTAGGTTTTTCACCAAGGACCAGAGAATGCTGTTTCATTGGGTTGTACTTGTGCAATCAGATGACAATAAACTTGACTTGCCTTTTTGGAGCCATTCCACCTTGGACTTCACCAAACATTTGAAATCTTAGGCAACATATATACATTTGTTCAGGTCTACAGACCAGAAAGACTGACTTCACTTCCATCATGTTTCTCTGTTCCCCTATAGGTTCTGGTGCATCAAATACTCACCATACTTCTCAGTCACCTCTGTCTCAATCACTGTGTAAAGTAAGCATGCTCTTTGTATGATCTCTATGTTTTTGATAAATGAGATCTAGGATCTATGTGATTTTGCAGATTGGATTCCAAATTTTCTTGGCAATGAAGACGTGTGTTGTTGTCTCTCCAACTAAAGTTATGAGACCAATGGTGTTCCACAGAGATCAGTGTTGAACCCTCTGTTGTTTGTGATATAAATGCATTGGATGAGAATGCAGATGGACTGATTAGCTAGTTTGCTAATGGCACATAAATTGCTGGAGTTGTAGATAGTAAGGAGGTTTGCCAAATGAACAGTTTGAGATACGAGCAGAGAAATGTCAGATGGAGTATAATCCAGGCAAGTGTGTGGTGTTGCATCTTGGGAGGTCAAATATAATGGGAAAGTGTACAGTAAATTGCAGCAACCTTAGGAGCATTGATGTGCAGAAGGATCTTTTGGAGAAACTCCACAGCTTCCTGAAAGTAACAACACAAGATGGTAAAAAAAATGGCATACTTACCTTAAGTCAGTTGCATATAATTTTGATTAGGCCATACTTTTGGAATATTGGGTGCAATTTTGTTTTCCACATTAAAGGAAGGAGCTGGTGGCTCAAGAGAATGCCCAGAAGAAGTTGACCAGGTGGTACATAAGAACTTAAGAAATAGGGACAGGAGTAGTCCATCCAGCCCATCGAGCCTGTTCCGCCATTGAATGAGATCATAGCACACCTGCCTTTTCTCCATATTCTTTAATCTCCTTACTATGTAAAAATCTATCCAACCTTGTCTTAAATATATTTACTGAGGAAGTCTCCACCGCTTCAATGGGCAGCAAATTCCACAGGTTCACTAGTTTCTGGCAAAAGCAGTTCTTCCTCATCTCTGTACTAAATTTTCTACCCTGAATCTTGAGAGCATGTCCCTTAGTTCTGGTCTCCCCTACCAATGGAAAGAACGTCTGTACCTCGATACTTATCATAATTTTCTGTCTTTATAAGATCCTCCCTCATTCTTGGAAAGCCAAGCATATAGAATCCTACACGACTCAATAGTTCTTCATAGGCTAATCCCTTCATCTCTGGAATCAAACTGAACCTCTTCTGCACCACCTCCAAAGTCAATACACACTTCCTCAAGTAAGAAGACCAGAACTACATGTGGTACTCCAGATGTGGTCTCACCAGTACCTTGTACTGTTGCAGCATAACTTCCCTGCTCTTAAATTCTATCTCTCTAGCAATGAAGGCCAACATCCCATTTGACTTCTTGATAGCCTGCTGTCCCTGTAAACGAACCTTTTGTGATTCATGCACAATTCCTTCTGCATGGCAGCATGCTACAACCATTTGCCATTTAAATAGAATTCTGATCTTCCATAGCTTGGAAGCTTGGAAAGCTTGGATGAGAGGAAATTAGCTATAAGAGAGGTTGGACAAAGCTAGATTGTTTTTACTGGAGACATAGATAAGTATCTCACAATCTAGGGTAGATATTATATAGCCTAGCTTGACTGTAAGGTTGTCAGTTTAAATGAAATGTACAAGGCAAGTTTTTTTTTACACGAGCGATAAGCATCCAATCCTCTCTTCCCACTGTGGCCTTTCATCCAATCACCTCTTAAGCCCCTCCCAACTTCATCACTCCCATTTCTACCCCCTTAATATTATCCCTTCCTACTTTAGTGTCCATACAGGGTCCTGACCTGACACACTGATTGACCATTTCTCTCCATGTATGTTACCTAACCTGTTAATTCCCTCCAGCTTTGCTTGGTTCACTCACAAATGAATGGGGTAAACTCCCCTCTGCAGACACTTCCCGATCTGCAGAGAATTTCCAGCATTTCAGCATTTTCGCCTTTTATTTCCTGCTTCAAGCACCCACAGAATTTTGCTTTTCAGGACATTGTACAACTGAAAGTATGTATTCCATTCCATTTTAATTGCAAATTTACTTAGACACAGAAATATACTAATCGGAATAAGGTTCAGATATCTGCATTCAAGTGAAATTTGTTGAAACAGTGAAATTTGTTGAAATTCCACCCATCTACCATTTTATTGAAATTTATATCTGACACTAGCTACATCAAACCAGACAGCAGCAGGGATCAATAAGAGATACCATTGATTTTTTTTCCAGCTTAACACATGTCCCTTCAATGCAGGAGCATCATTAAATGTATTTGCCTAATTAAAATAAGCAATATTTATTTTTTTTCTTGAATAACCACATCAACTAATGGAATATTATTATTGTTATTTCTACCAGAAGCATAGTGAAGACCTGTGATCCATTGGAGTCATTTTAAACATCAATATTAAACTGTGTGAGACAACCTTTCAGAGATAGGGTGGGATATAAGAACAGAAGAACATCAGAGCTAGGAGCAAGAGTAGACCACATGGCCTATCGAGCGTGCTTTGCCATTCAATAATGTTATGGGTGATCTGACAGTGGACTCAGCTCCACTTACCAGACCGTTCCACATAACCTTTTATTCCCTTGCTATTCAAAAATCTAATTTTAATACATCTAATGAAGCAGACTCTACTGCTTCATTGGGCAGAGAATTCCACAGATTAATTATTCTCTGAGAGAATAAATTCTTCATCTCTGTCTTAAGCCAAATCTAAAGGCTATGTCCTTTAGTTCTTGTCTCAACTAATAGTGGAAAAAACCTCCCTGTTTCTATCTTACCTCTTTCTTTCATAATTTTATATATTTCTGTAATACTCCCCCCGCCCCCCCCCCCCCCCACCATCCCATCCATCTAAATTCCAATGAGTACAGTACCAACCTGCTCAACCTCTCCTTATAAATAACCACAGCATTTCCGGAATCAACCTTGTAAATTTCTTCTGCACTGTCACCAAAGCCAGTATATCCTTTCTCAGATAAGGGCACCAGATGAACTTAACACGGACTTTATGGTAAATGAGGAGAGACAAGAAACCAAAATAAAATTAATTATAAAAGAAAATGATTATGGATGCTGAAATTTGAAATGAGGAAAAAAAAACTGAACATACTCAGTGCCCATGGAGACAGCAACGAGAAGAAGGTTTTATCTCCATGACTTTGATCAGAATTGAAATGAGACTGAACCGAAATGTTAACTTTACTTCTCTTTCAGCAAATATTGCCAGGGAATTTCCAACATGTTCTACTTTGAATTTAAGAATGTGAATGATACAAAAGATGATGTGCTGTGGAATGAGGATGTAGTTCCAGCTCTTTCTGACTTCAAATAGGAGGTGTTTACAATTGCCTTACATTTTTGATGGGACTTGGTGAAATAAAAAGTTTGGCATGGACACTATGTTTTAGTGACCTATAGTTCTTTGGAAAGTATCTCTGAAGGGCCATTGGGTAGGGAATTCCAGGAAGTTGACTCATCGCCAACGAAAGACTGGCGATATATTTCAAAGTCAGAAAGGTACCTGAGTAGCATGGAAACTTTAGCTGATAATGATTGTATACCCTTGCTCCCCTTGTCCTTCCAGGTGAGTTGGGGAGATGCTGTTCATAGTCATTAAGCAGCAAACAATCTTTGTAATTAGATTAGTAAACAGCCACTCTGAGACTGGAATTGGTTAACAGAAGGATTGGAGCAAGGTTCAACAGATGGAGTGGTTCTGTCTGTCCATAGAGGAATGTACAAGCAGTATGTCACTGCATTTACTGCCTTGGGCTGACCTATAACACACATTGACAAGGGGTGGATTTCAGCTGATTAGATCGAATTAATTGGGAAAAGGGAGTATGAGTTACAGAAAATTACAATAAAAGAGATTTCTCAGAACGCATATGCACATATCTCCATAACTCTTTTAAGTAGCGCCTCACAAGCATTAAAAAGCCTGCTTCTGCATGAAAGGTTTCTGGGAATCACATGGATAAAATGACAACAGAAATGTTTCTATTTGTGTTCCACATCATCAGAAGACAAAGCCATGACTTTGGATTCTTCTAGTGATTGGTTGCTGGATGCCGAGAGAACTTCAATGGAAGACTGCAGATTGTCTGCCTGAATTTCCATCACATTTTATTTTTTTCGTTGAAATCAAGAAGTGAGAAAAAGTATGATTAGGATGTCCAAATCCTGGATGCAAGTACTATGTTGAAATTACAGTTGAGCAAAATTTAATTGCTGTGCAAAAGCATCTCCTTTATCAGTCTCTCTTGTCTGCCCATAGACAAACAGAATAACTCTCCATTCACTGCCTTGGGCTGATCTATAATATGTATCAGTCTGTTGTATAACAAGGCAGTTAAAGACTTACTCAACGTTAATTGGCATCAATTTGCTGAAAGATGGCCATATTCCTGACAGACTTTTTTTCAAATCTTCATTCATTTGACTTCACAAGGACGCAATGCAAAAGCGAACAAGCTCTGACACTCACCCTCGCACTTTGCCCTGCAATAAGCTGGTCATCTTCGGTCTGGACACTTGTCCGACTGCGTACATCATAGTCTTCTTGCTCAAAGTCTGAATCATCCTCCAGTTCTTCTGGGGTCTGAAGAGGAACAAAAGGAAAATAATTAACTGTGGTTATTGTCATCTTGCACTGACCCCTTCTTTGTTAAGTGTACAGGGATCCTCAAATTCTACCACTCACATTAAACTAATGAGGAGAAATGCAAAGGGTCGTCTTTTTTGTTAAGAAGAATTGAGACCAGGGCTAATCCCTTTGTTGTTAGACAAGATTTTGTACTGGAATATTTTTGAGTGAGCTCTAATTAATAAGAAGTCCAATTTCACTAAAAATCCTATGTAGAATTGCTCCAGGGGCAATGAGTGCCTGGCACATAGCTTTCGACTTCTACTTCATCTAATGAGACTCCCTGCTGAGGGTCATTTAATTGCAGAATCTAGATGTCTTCGAAAAAGTGGTCTCATTTATTTTCGGTGAATCTTTATTTTTATTGGCAATCCTAACAGAACTAACATTGGAAAAAGGATGAGGGCCAAAATTTTACACTTCTTGTCATCATTTTTTAGTTGGATGTATTTTATTTAACAGTATACTGGTGGTATTACTGGATGTGTTCATAAGTGTTTGAGAATGTTACTGGGATAGGGGGCTTGAATTATTAAGAGAGGCTAGACAGACTGGGATTTTTTTTTCCTCTGGAGTGTAGGAGACTGGGTTGGAGGGGGGCCGTTTAGAGGCTTATAAAATCATCAGGACCAGAGATAAGATGACTAGTCTTTGTTATTATCCCTCGGTAGGAGAATCTTAAAACTATAAGGCTATGGGAGGGTGGGGGGGGCAAAGATTTCAAAGGACCTGAGGGGCACATTTTTCATATCAAGGATGGTGGGTATATGGAACGAGCTGCCAGCGGAAATGGTAGATGTTGGGATAATTGTAAAAGACATTTGGACAGGTACATGCGTAGGAACATTTTTGAGAGATATACGATGAATACAGACAAATGGGATTGGCATGGACAAGTTGGACTAGAGCATCTGTTTTCATGCTGTAAACTTTAATCATATGTTCCAGATTTTTTTTAAATTGGGGTCATAAGTTGAGAGTTAGAGGGCAAAACTTTAGAAGTAACTTAAGAGGAAGTTTCTTCACTCAGAAAGTGGTGGCTGAGTGGATTGATCTTCCAGAAGAGGTGGTTGCAGTAGGGTCAATTTTGTCATTTAAGAGGAGGTTGGATGAGTACATGGATGTGAGGGGGTTGGAGGGTTATGGGCAAGGAGCAGGTAGAAGGAACTAGTGGAGTTCACTTAAATCGGTGTGGACTAGAAGGGCTGCTATGTCCTGTTTCCGGACTGTAATTGTTATATGGTTATATGCTTATATATGGTTATAAATCTGATTCCAGATTTAACAGCTGCTGCGTAATCACATTGGCATGCCATATTTTAACCTCTTACTTGCCAAAGGATTTTACTTTCCAAAAAACAAATATCTGAAGCAATTCAGCTGGTTAGACAGCATCTGTGGAAATAGTGGAATAATTAATACTTGGATCAAATAACATCTTCAGTCTCGTGTGTCTCAAGCTTTACCTTTCAATTTGATATTATTGAGGTATTCTTAAAGGTACCCAGATTTTTCTGCTTATGAAAATCTGGAAAAAAAAGTGCCCTGCTTTATTTTTGCAATGGAACTGATCACAAACATAATGCCATTCCTCTCCACCTCTGTCTATAATTCCTTCAATTCATAATCAAACATATTATTGTCCTGAGATACTAACAATGATCAGTGCAACTTAATTTAGATCAGAATCATCAATGAACAGCCGTGTTATTTTGAATGTTATTGTAATTACAAAGTAGCTGACATGTACCTTTTATTACAATATGGGTTCCATACAGATGGGAAGAGAGGCATGAAAAGTATCTCAGCAGAGAGACAGATGGATAGGAAAAGTATGGAAAGAGAAGGGTCAAACACAGACAAATGAGATCTGCTCAGGTGAGCACCTTGTTCATCATGGACAAGTTGGACTGAAAATCCCGTTTCTGTTCATGACTCCATAACTCTATCTCTGATATGTTTTTTTTAAATTTTATAGTTTGTCTTTTCCATTAACTAGATCATGTTGACAAGGTTGTACTTTGTCATTGGCTTTGTTTATTTCAGCAATTGAACCTTTAGCTGAGCTTATTAGACAAGATCATTCAAGGTGAGTCAGGAAGAATATCAAATTAATTTATTTGCTGATGATGTTTTGGTTTATTTATAACTGATCCTATAATTTCTTTGTTCCAATTACAGGTTTAGGTTGGAAGAAGGTGGGGAGGTTTCAGGATAAAAAGTTAATTGGGCAAAAAAGTGAGATTATGCCTTTAACCGACTGTAAAATAATTAAAATAATTACTAAACTTAGGAGGCCAGATGTAGATATTAAATATTTAGGTATTTGAATTGATCATGATTTTTTTAAAATTATGTAAGTTAAATTATTTGCCTTTGCTTAATAGAATTATTGGAGACTTAAGGTGGAATACTCTACGTATTACTTTTGTAGGTAGAGCAAATTGTGTTAAAATTAATGTTTTTTTCCTGGAATTCAATATTTTTTCAGTCAATCCTTACTTCAAAAAATTTTAAGGATTTAAATACAGTGGTTAGGAATTGTTTTATGGAAAGATAAAGTGCAAAGCGTTTCTTTGGAAAAATTGACCTGGAAATATGAATTGGGGGTATACGACTTTCTCATTTTAAGAAGTATTATAAAGCAGGTCAACTGAAATTTACAAATGCATTTTTTAGTTTAGATAATATTCCAGCTTGGGTTTTTATAGAGTTTAATAAGATAGAGGATATGAATCCCCAAGATTTTATTTATAAATGGAATTCTAATTTTTTAGTTTGAAATAGGGAATCACATATTTTTAAATATTTGATATAGTTGTGGAACAATATTTATAATGAAATTGATATGAAAGGTTTAATATCTAGGAAAATGCCTCTATGTCAAAAAAAGCTATTCCATTTTCAATGGATAATCAATTTTTGAAGATTTGGAGATGGATCAGTATTAGGAAGATTGAGGATTGCTTTGAGAATGGTAAATTTATAACATTTGAATGAATGATGGAAAAATTCAATGTACCTAATAGTATTTTATTTTGTTATTATCAAGTTAAAGCTTTTTTATATGTGTGATAGAATATTTAGGAATGTTTTGGGGAGATAAATAGGTAAAATTAAAATAGGTTACATACATGCACACTTTAAAACAGGTCTTATTTAAAATATTGGAGAATTCATATCCACAGTACTTTGAAGAGGAACTGTGAGGAATGCTAATTGAAATGATGTCATGAAATGAATGGACTATTGTCTTGGAAGAACAATCAGAGCCAGGTTGTCTGTTTTGGAACTTTTTGCAAGGCTTTTAAACTTCTTTGCAAAGTGCTCACTCTGAGGTCATTCAGAGGTTATTGTTTACCTAAACCAAGAGATAGACCAGAAGACTGACTCCTGTTGTTTGCTGGAGAAGGTCAGGGGAGTTTTCAAGGGAGAGAGAGAAACACATGATGCTGGCAGCTTTGAATCTCAGATAGAGAGAGAACAGAAGGGAGTCTTCGACTGTGTGTGACATAGAAAGTTGTAACAAGCCAGGATAACTTGTTGGAACTGAAAAAAAAGCTCCAGAGTGGCAGATGGCTTTAAGTGCTAACTGTCTGATGTTTCTCTTGAAATAAGCAGAACAGAAAGGAATTCTGTGGTAACCTAAATCAAAGAGGTTATCGTCTGAAGAATCCTGATAGGGCAAGTTTCATCAGCAAGACATTGAGGTGACAAATGGTGGTACCTCAGTTGTGGAAATCCTGGAACAACACATATATCTCTCTGCAAACCAACAAGAACCTTCCTGAGCAGTAACCATTTACCTTTCAAGCATCAAAGCCTGGTGAACTTTATACATGTTAAATTCTGTGCACAGTATAAAAATTGCCTGCAATCAGAGAACTTGGAAGTATGAGAAGTGAGATTGAACTGTGAACCAAAGAACTTTCTTAAATTTACACACACATTAAATACACATATGCTTAGAATTAGAAGGGGGCTATGTTGGGTTAGTTAAGTTAATAGTGATAAGTTAAAGTTTGATTCTGCTTTCATGTGTAAAGATAATTAAAAACAAATTTTGTTAAGTAACCATTTGTCATGGTGAATATCTATTGCTGCTGGGATTTGGGGTCCTTTGGGCTCATAACATCTGGTAAAATAGGTCCTAGTTTGATATTACCTAATCAAAGTGAATTAGAATCATTGTAATACTAGTGTAAATACATGTATTTCTGTAATGTACAATTTACTTTAAATGAAATCCCCAAAATTGGGGTGGATAAATCAAGATTAAGATCGGAAATAGGTTTACAGACATAGGTAAATGAAAAGGATTGGATGGAGTTATGACTAAAATTATAAAAATAGGTTGATTCATTATAATTTTTTACATCAATTATATTTGACTCCACAAAAATTAATTAGATTAGATCCTGCTGTATCAGGTTTATATTTTAGGTGTAGATCTGAGATTGGATTCAACTTGGCAATGCCCTAAAGTTAGATATGTTTCGTTAGCAGTGAGTAATTTTTGTAATGATTTATGGGAGTCAAATTCCCATAGGATCTGATGCTATTTTTATCAAGTAGTATTAGGGTTATAAGATCAAAATTAAATATGTATCAAATTGAATTTGTGTTAATTGCTTTAGCAGTTTCTAGGAAATATATAGCAATATCATGGAAGT
The DNA here is from genome assembly GCF_036971445.1 of Narcine bancroftii. Classification (NCBI taxonomy): domain Eukaryota; kingdom Metazoa; phylum Chordata; class Chondrichthyes; order Torpediniformes; family Narcinidae; genus Narcine; species Narcine bancroftii. The sequence continues at coordinate 21,404,539 of NC_091471.1, forward strand.
CAGAAATAGTCTTTGCTATGGAAAAATGGCATGCAGAACTTTGTAGTTGTACACCATTAGAGAAAAATACTTATGGTCAATGAGATAAATATTATATGTTTTGGAAAATATGTAGCCCATATTTACAACATGTGGGTTTGCATGTTTAATAGATTCTCTGAAGTTCTCACTTCTTGGTAACCTCCAAAATAGACCTTACAATATAAATGTTTTATTTCCCTGGCATCTTCTGATTTTTTTTTCTTTTGGGGTGGTGACGGAAGGTGGGATGGGAGTGGAGTTATATAGCACATGTATATTTTTTGAAATAATTTCTGAATTGAATATAATTCAGTTATTACAGTGGTTTATAATGCATCAATAAAATATTTTTTAAAAACTATATTTTGGAGTACAATCATTCTATGTTGTCTTGGTATCTGTTATTAGAAATGTGACGTGTATTCCAACACAGGCAAATAAAGACATGTAAGTTGATTATCTTTATGTGACTCCAATGCCACATGAGCACAACTTATAGTGAAATGATCTGTTGAGTTTCCTATTCATTGTAATGGTTCAATAATGAACCTGTCCGCCACCTTAGTTGAGAAGTAGAAAAACATAAAAAATGAAGATTTAGCCCGAAAGTTCTGAATCCAAGTATCAACTAAATTAAAAAACCCAACCTTCTCTTGCTTGCCTGGGAAAAAAAAGACAAAGAAAGTTGAGAAGGAAGTGAGAAAAGGGATGTCAGAAAAGGAAGGACAGGCCACACCAGTCTGGCTGTCAATCAGCCAACCTGAATAAACTAAACTCCCATCATTCTTTGATTAAATATTAGTGTGGTGCTGAAGTGCATTGGTGTAGTGTGTGTTAATAAAAGGTACATGTTAATGTCATGTGAAGAAAAGTGTATGAAAAGGATAAACAAGTTTATTAGATTTTAAAACTATCTGCAAATCCTTCAATAATCCAATGTTCCCCAGAGAGCAATTTCATTTTGCACCATATTTCTGCAGTGTTAAATTAATAAAGCATTTTAAATTAAAAGCTTCATTGCAAAATTAAAATGACTTTGCCAAGAAGTGTTTGTCACCAGTACTGATGACAAAATCTGAACACATTCAAATGATCACTAGTGTTCTTTGGACCATGCTAAATTGTTTAACTTAATCGAGGTAGAGCCACATTAATTAATTTGTAAAAGGACATTTCTAGGTTTTGTTAGATCTTTCTACACCAAAACATGTTATTAATTTCATACAGGTTTAACTTCACTTTTAATTTAAGCTCATTCAATAGTTTTCTGACCATCATCGCCCGGTGTGATGTGAGAGCACAAGATGAACTCAAACTGAAGCAAATTTTATTGCTTTTTTAGGACTTGAAATGGTAAGCACATTGGAGGAAACTAAAAGTTTGCCATAAGGGCTTATAATTTATTCCATAGACTCTGCCACATTTTATTTCCTGAATAAAAGCAGTTCATATATAATTCACAGATACCCAAAGATAACCAAATGCATAACCATAACCATCAAAGACTTCATCCATTCCCTGAGTATTTCTAATTTTCTCTTGTGTCAGAATATTCTATTCCAATACCTCCCAATCATGTTCTGAACAACTCAGTATTTGCTCTACGAGTGACATAATCCTCACCACATAACCTGCCTTCCTGAAAATGCTCAAGTTGTAAGGCAGATTTTTTTTTTGGACATACCCATTCACACACAATGGAAGGAAGAATGAAAGGATAAAAGTGTAGAAAAAGGAAAAAAAAGACAAAGAAAGGTGAGAAGGAAGTGAGAAAAGGGATGTCAGAAAAGGAAGGAAATTATTGATTGCAGAACACCAGAACAGACCCAGTGGCCAACAATATCAGCACTGAACATAATGTCAACTTAAATTAAAACACTGCTGCCTGTACAGAATAAATAGTCCTCTATTCCATGTCTATCTGGAAGTCTCTTAAATGCTGCTATTTTATTTGATTCCACCACTATCCCCAGAAGCCCACTCTAGGCATCTGCCACTCTTTGTGTTTAAAACTTTCCTTGCCCATCTCTTTAAACACCTGCCCCCCCCCCATGTAAAATGCATGTTCTATCACGCATGTTATTTTTTCCCCTGAGAAACAAAATTTTGACTGTTCACCCTATCAATGGCTCTCATAATTTCATGAACTTTTGCCAGGTCTCCCTTCTCCCTTCTCATAGTTCATACCCTCTAATCCAGGTAGCATCCTGGTAAATCACTTCTCAATCAGAATCAGAATCAGACTTTATTGTTATGAACGAATCACAAAGTTCGATGTGTGCAGCAAGGTCACAGAGCAAACATTCATGTTATGAACAATCTTACAATATTAATTTATATAAAAAAGTAATTAAAATAGTTCACGAAAAGTAATGCAATGTCTTTGGGTCATTGATCATTCAGGAATCTGATGGCAGCGGAGACAAAGCTGTCCCTGTTCTGCTGAGTGCTCGTCTTTAGGCTCCTGTAGCCTGATGGTAGCAGAGTGAAGAGGCCATGGCCTGGGGTACACCACTAGCCTACTGCAGGGGGCAATCTCTGTACCTGCAAGAAGATCACCGAAGGACAGGCCACACCAGTCTGGCTGTCAATCAGCCAACCTGAATAGACTAAACTCCACCTGGCCGGCTGTCAATCAATTGCCTGGGGTATAATCCTGATCCGGCCCCTCCCGATCCAGTAATTCAGGAGGCACAAGTACAGCTACCCCTGTAGCAGAGACTTTTAACTGAATAAAGCCTGTTATACAGTCTTTTTCGAGTTTTGTGTCTGCTTCCTGTTGCAGCCGTGCATCACACTGGGTGGTGGGGTCTTTGAGGAGAGAGACTGCTTTTTTAAGACACCGCCTCATGTAGATGTCCTCGATGAAGTGAAGTCTGGTGCCTAAGATGTTGCAGGCTGAGTTAACAACCCTCTGGTGTTTTTTCTTGTTCTGAGATTTGAGGCTTCCATACCAGACAGTGATGAATTCACTCCACGGTGACATACCGAATCTCCTCAAGCACATCACAAAATTTAGCCACTGCTGGGCCTTTTTCGTGATTGCATCAACATTGAGGCTCTAGGACAGATCCTCAGGGATGTTGACATCCAGGGATTTGAAGTTCTTGACTCTTTTCTTCCCCTGACTCCCTCCGCAAGTTTGTTGATGTGACACCACTCAAAGAGCTGATCTATCACCCTCCTGTACACTTACTTATTGCCGTTTGTGACTCTGCCGACAACTGCGGTGTCATCAGAAAACTTGTAGATAAAGCTTTGGAATTGCGCCTGGCCACACAGTCGTGGATGCATTATGAGTAGAGCAGTGGGCTAAGCATGCACCCGTGTTGATCATCAGTGATGAGGAGATGTTGCTTCCAATTCGTAGTGACTGTGATCTTCCGATGCAGAGATTGAAGTGGGGGTACAGAAGCCCAGAGTTTGTAGCTTCTTGACCAGCACTGAGGAAATAATGATATTGAAGCTGCAGTCAATGAAGAGCAGACATATGCATGAGCTGCTGTTTTCAGGGTGCTCCAGAGCTGAGTGGAGAGCCAGCAATATTGCATTGCTGTGGAGTGATTCTGACGATGGACGAATTGCCACGGGTCCAGATCTTTGCTTAGGTACATGTCCCGTAATGGGGCAACCAGAAATGTGTGCCATATTGCAAGTCCAGCCTAATCAACATTTTATATTGATTACCTGAAATTCTCATTTGCTGTAACCGAACAACTAAGAAATAAGAAATGACTGCAATAGTAGAAATTAAATTGCCACACAGCATGCCAAGGAAGAAGCAGAAATCATAAATAAAAAGGAGAGATAGATAAATATTTACAATTCCATAAATAAATACATACAGCGGTAGTAAATAAATGAATTTAATCCTCTAATATAAAAACAGACATTGCTGGTGGATACTCAGGTCTGGGGGCACTTGTGAATGTGAGGAGAAAGAAAATAGGTGAAATGTCAGATAAGATAAATGGGTTCCTGATGATTGTTGCAGATTTAGTGAACTAAAAGGACTGCTTCTGTGTTATATGACCTTATAATTCCATTACTTGAAAAAGTGAGGAACATAATGAATACTGTTTGCATGCCTGGACATCTGTAGTTCCAAAAACACTCAGCAATCTCGCTATCATTCAGCCTGAGGCAGATTACTTGATTGGCATCTTATTTTCCAGCACAAATATTTATTCAACCCATCCTACCTCAATGTTGCAACATGCATCATCTACAATAAGGGTTATTTAGTTCCTCAAACTCAACTTCAGGAAGAGCAAGGGCAATGATGGAAGGGAACACCACCATCTAAAATCACACATCATCTTGATGTGGAAATATATTTCTTCATTGTTGTTAGATTTAATTCCTGCTATTCAAAATACAACAGTAGTTCAAGGAGGGCTTAGTACCATCTTCTCCAATATAATAAATTTTGGTCTTACTTGAAAAGCCTAAATCACATGAAATGGTAAACTAAGGTTCAACTGGCCATGTGCCATAAAGATTGCATGACCAAGCAATTCGCTCAGCTAATTTTTTTTTTGCCTCTACAGAAATATGATATGAAAACCATTTATTTTAGCCATTTCATGGGATGTTGTTGGTGCAAAGGTCTTCAGATTGTCACTGCACTTTAAAAAGTGAAATAATATAGTGTCAGCGATAACACACTGAAATTTGCTAAATATCTATTTGTGCCCTGTGTACGATGATAAATATTCTTCCAATGCACAAAGGCATCCCATGACAGAAATCAGAAACACCAGATGAAACGATACAAGCACCATTTTGCAGAAAATTCTAGCAGAGAAAGTCATCTGATTTGGGACGTTGGAAAAGACAGATTATTGCACCGACCCGGGAGATTGTGCCATCAATCAACAAAACAAATATACAGAGAATAGCTACTTATTAAATGACAATGCCCCCATCTTAGTTCCAAAAGGCATAATTTCAAAATCAGAAAATCATGTAACATTCAGCCAGCATTGAGCAATCCATAACAAGCTACACGAGGACACAGGTAGATGAGCAGAATGGGCAGAGAAAATGAAATTTGTAATTTAATACAGTGAAATATGAATGATTCATCATGAAAGGAAGAACATGCAGAGCAATTTAAATCAAATATATACATTGAATTTTATTTATTTATTCATGGGATGTGGATTTTGTTGAAAAGGCTGGTATTTATAATCCAACCCTAATTGCTCGTGAGCTGAAGAGGATAATTACAACTCAAGAAAGCAGTAATGGAGCCACCATATTGGTGTGGCTGGAGTCATAAATATAATCTACTGAATATGACTCTTCATTCCACATTGAGGGCGCCATATGAGTTTTTCTAACCGTCTTGTCACTTAGTTATAAATATAATGAGCTTATTGTCATATATATTGTATAATGTACATATGCACCAAAATTTTTATGGCTGCAGCCAAACAGGTAGATATTTCACTATGACTTTCTATAATCCGGTTTTCTATAATCCTATTCCCAGAAATGCAGAAAACAACTATTGGGGAACCTCTTCCTGAGGAAAAGACCACAGGGGAAAAGACCACTGGGGGCATCTACTACACTCAGTTCAGGTGAAAGACTCCACACATGTCACATGTAAACAGCCATCTGGTAGGAAGTACCAAAGCACTTGGGCCCTTACATCCAGAGTGGGAAACAGCTTTTTCCCCAAGTCATCAGGCTGCTCTCAGTTCAGATGTGCATATTGCACCCTGGAGTTGCAGTGTATAAGTCTTAATACCTTGGTATTTTAATGTGCTAAGTGCTTTCCTAACTTGTATCTATGTAAATATGTTCCGTGGTCCTGGAGAAACATTATCTCATCCTACCATGCGAGCATCGTATGAAGGATAAATAAAGTTGACTTGACTTGAGTGGCAAACAAGCCAAGTCCATTGCAGGCATTGACTTTGCATTCATTGAAGACATCTACAGTACGTGAGGCACTGCCTCAAGAAGACATCCAACATCATAAAAGATCCCCTTATCTCTAGTTACAATGTCTTCTTGCAGCTATCTTCGGGAAGAAGGGATAGATGTCTGAAGTAAAACACCTCAAGTTTCAAGAATAGTTTTTTTTTCATTGGTTATCAGAGACTTGACCCTCCCCGTACTACCATTACCAAAGCGATCAACTACTTTTGGGACCACCAAAAGATCTGCCTGAACTATTGAAACATCATCTTTCTTTAATCAAACAAAGTGCAACTGTGAATATGTATTTATTCATCTTTTGTATTGTCTATTTGGTTTTTTTTGTCTTGGGATATAGTGTTAATTTAATTTATCCTATTGTAGATGGTTAATCTTAAGCACGTTTGGCTGCAGCAAGAAATAATTGATGATAAACTATCAATTGATCTCTTAGAACATAGAAATCCACAGCACAGTATGGGCCCTTCAACCCACTGTGTTGTGTCAAATTAATAACCAACTCTAATAACTGCCTAGAATTTCACTCCTGCATAACCCTGCATTTTTCTCAGCTCCATGTACCTGTCTTTTAGTATCTCAAAAGATCCTATTGAACATGTCTCCATCACATTCAATGCACCCACCACTCTGTGGTGCACTTACTCCCAACACCTTAAAACTATGCCCCCTCATGTTAGCCATTACAGCCCTGGAAAAAAAAACCCTCAACCTCTCCTCATGAGACATGCTCTCCAATCCAGGCAGCATCCTTATAAATCTCCTCCACACCCTCTCTCTGCATCCATATCCCCCCTGTAGTGATGTGACCAGAACTGACCACAATGTTCAAGGTGGGGTCTAGCTAATAAAGTCTTATATAGCTGCAACCTTACCTCATGGCCCTTAAACTCAATGCCACATTTAATGAAGGCTAACACACATTTTGCCTTCAAAACAACATTATTAACCTGCGTAGCATCTTTGAGTGTCCTATGAACATGGACTCCAAAATCTCTCAGTTCTTCCATACTGCTCAGAGTCTTAAACATTAACATTTAATTCAAATTTGACCAACAAAAATAAATCACTTAGCACTTTTCAAGATTTCAAGATTCCTTTACTGTCATATAATAGTACAGAACATGTAATATTACATGAAATGGACTAAGGCAGTCACAATTTTCTCTCTACAGTTAGAGAGAGAAAAGAAGCAAAGGAGAATCTCTTCTGAGTTACTGAGTGTCCATGGATTTGCCTCCAGTGATCCTGCCACCTTTGCAGTTGCACAGATTCCTGTTCGATTCATCGGCAACCCGAGCTGCAGATCCAAACTTCCAACACAATTAAGAAGCCTTCAGTGTCCAAGCCCCTTTTTGCCCTCACACCCTCACGTATCCAATGAGCCAGTCTCCAGCAGCCCACAGCCCCGGGGAGGGGGGGGGGGGAGGGGGGTGGGGTGTGGGTCACCTGACTGCATCACCTGCAGCCTGTGTGGGTCACTCAGCCATTGAGCCGATCACTGCTCTGCTGTAGTGGTTACCATCCTGTAGAAATGTCTCCTCTGCTTCACCTTCTCAAATGGGGGAGGGGGGGGGTTTGTTTGCCCCATCTGCTGCTCTCTCAGAGTCTGCAACCCCTCATTGCTGCTGCCGAGCATAGACACCACCACAGACCCCGAGTTACAGGATTTTAAAATAAAACTCCGTCACCTCCTTTAACAGGCCATTTAGAGACTGTATGGTGCCCCTGGTATTAGTATGGGCAGTTGAACCCTTCGGAGTAGCACTGTGCTCTCCGCTCCTTCGGGACTTGTTAGGTCTGCTTTGTTCATGAATGAGTGAGACAAACACCAGGCTGAGTCGAAATCAGGGTTCTTTGTTCTTTATTACCGGATTGTAACACTTGCGACTAACAAAGTTAGTCGGAGAATGCATTCTGCCGTTATCAGCAAAATGGTGATTTTTTATACCCTTGGATACATGCTTAGAACATCATCATATCATTACTTGTCCAATGACTAAAACTGTTGCTATCCTTTCCCTGCTAGCTTCCTGCCTCTCAATCCATCAATGTCTCTCTTATCTTGTAAGTACAAGGATGCATTCACATCTTGTTACAGCCCTGTACAGGGCAGGGTAACTCCTTACACATTCCCATCTCATGATGTTTTACCTTACAGACTGCAGCAGCATTGCTCCCATTATAGCAGTTCTGACAGCAACACCATTTTCCAGCCCAGCTCTCCATCCTATTAACGTCACTTTGTAACCTCTGGCAACTTGCCAAACTATTCACAACACAACCCATTTTTATGCCTGTGTTGAAATGACCTTTCCTGCTTGACCCTCCTCTCACTGGCTGGCTCGTGAATCCTCCCCTTTCTCTCCCATAAAGGCTGTCATGCCACAAGCCTGCCCCCAGTTCAAGTCTGGGTCAGTGTGAGTGAACGGCACAGGGTTGCTGTCCATTTCTTACAAATAAAAGCCTTCTGTTTTGATTACCTCAGTCTTTGTGCAATTGATCGTGCATCAGTGTCATCTGCAAACATACTCACCCACTCTTCCACTTCTTCATCCAGGTCATTTATAAAAAGCAAGGGGTCCGGAACAAAACCCCGCAGAACATGCTGGTCGCCAATCTCCATGCAAAATATGAACCATCTACAATCACCCTCTGCCTGGTGTAAGGTAAAACATCATGAGATGGGAATGTGTAGGGAGTTACCCTGTACAGGGCAGTAACAAGAAGGGGAGGTGTCCTTGTACTCCTGTTAGGTAAAACATCATGAGATGGGACCGGAGAAGGAGTCACCCAGTACTAAGGAGTAACAGAATGCATCCTTGTACTTACAAGATAAGAGAGACATTGATGGATTGAGAGGCAGGAAGCTAGCAGGGAAAGGATAGCAACAGTTTTAGTCATTGGACAAGTAATGATATGATGATGTTCTAAGCACATATCCAAGGGTATAAAAAATCACCATTTTGCTGATAACGGCAGAATGCATTCTCCGACTAACATGGTTAGTCGCAAGTGTTACAATCCGGTAATAAAGAACAAAGAACCCTGATTTCGACTCAGCCTGGTGTTTGTCTCACTCATTCATGAACAATGCAGACCTAACACTGGGCAAGACAATTCGGTATCCACAGAACAGGGCCTCTTTGGATTCTATGCTCCCTTAATGGCCTCCTTACTCCATGCCTCATCTTGAATGTATTCAATCATCTGAAGTTCTGATTCCCCTGCTGCTGTGGTGAGATTCTCTAGATCAAGTCATGTCCAGGAACTGAACTACCAGCTTAGAAGGATTAAAGGGGAGATGAGGAAAATATTTTGCCCTCAATATATAGTAAAGATTTTATTTTTAAAATTTAGACTTACATTTAATTTTTTTTAAAATTTAGTCAGATAGCACAGTAACAGGCCATTTCAGCCCACAAACTCGTGCCACCCAATTACACCCAATTGACCTAAAATCCCCGCTACACATTAAAGGATAGGAGGAAACTGGAGCCTACAAGGAAAATCCACATTGACATAGGGAGAAGGTATAGACTCCTTACAGAGAGTGCACAATTTAGACTGGGTCCCGATGGCTGGTGTTGAAACAGGATTGCGCTAACCACTAGGCTTACCATGCAGCCTATCTGGAAATGAATGCAGACAGTTGATAGAAAACCTCACAATATATGAAATCTTCCTCAAAGAGGCCTATCATCATTCAAGGCAATTATCCAACAGTTAAGAAACAAGATTGATCTATTTTTAGATAGAATGAATACGATGGACCATGGCCATCTTCTGCACCACAATTTTCTCTGATTCTTTAATTTAGAAATTATTCTAATAAATCTGCATTGAATTTTCTTTAAAATTAAATGTTTCCTTCACAAGGTCAGAATTGTTCACAGCTCTCAAGGTATGACCAAATTCGGGCCTTTCATAGTTGTAATTTAATTTATATCTTTTACATTTGATGTTTCTGGATAATAAAGGTTGCTGCCTGACAACGAAAGGACAACAGATACTAACTCAATTGAAATTTTTTTGATAAGGAATTCAATTATACCAAACGTATAAATTTGCCAAGGAACAGGGAAATTGAATAATTGGACAGTTTTCAGCACAAATGAGATGCACCAAATATCCATCTTCCGTCTTGCGATTGTGTGATTTGCACAGGGTTTCTGATATTCTGCAGTTCTGGCTACAGATCTATTCTGCAGAACTATTATTGCACAAAGACTGAGGTAATCAAAACTATTAAGCTTCAGAATGTTTCATTTTATTCAACAGTTATGTGTTACCCTCTGGACCAATGTGTGAAGGAAGAAACACAAAAATTGTTTTTTTGTGATTCCCATAAAAATAGGGAAAGCCATTCAGCCCATCAAATCTATGCCAGGATTTAGACCAATTCCATTCCTTCACATTTCCTGATATCCTATTCCCTCTCTCTTCCCCATTCACTCAAAAACCCATCAGCACTCAACCTAATGACATTGAACAATTTTGGGTTGCAGAAGTAACTTGAAGCACCTCAGGGATACACATAGGGAGGACATGCAAACTTCATTCACACAACAATGGAGGTACAGATCGAACCCTGGATACCTCGACTAGCTTCACTAGCTTCACTAGCTTCACTGGAATGGCAGGATCACTAGAATGCCAGCTAACAACACCTTGTGACAATTGTATGAGTAGTTGCCTATTGCACAGCAAGCAAACATAAGAATCATGTGAAAAATGGAAAATAAGGTAAACAAAAAAATCTGCAGATGCAGGAGCCTTGTGCAGTACATAAAAGAGTGAGAGAAACTCAGTAGGGCATGCAGCATCCATAGAAAGTGAAAGGCAGTCAACATTTTGGGCCTGAGCCCGTCTTCAGGACTGACGAAAATTAGGCAGACATCTGAATAAAAAAACAGGGGGAGAGGAAGGGGGAGGGAAAGGGGAGGAACACGGGCTAACATTTAGGAGGCAATGATGGATGCAGGTGTGAGGGTCAAAGAGAAAGAAGCAGAGAGGTAATGGGGAGAAAGCAGAAGACTAAGAAAGATAGTGAATGAAACACAAATGTCTGTAGACATTGTGATTGTAGTTAACACACCAAAATGCAGGAAGAACTCAGCTTGTCTTTTCAGCATCTAAAGGAGACAAGGATGTAGTGCTGACATTTCAATCCTGAGCCCTCCTTCAAGGAATAAGCCAGAAGCAGGAAATCTCAGAATTCAGACAATGCTGGCTGGGGGAAGAATCCAGACCAACAAATCCAGGTATTAATTGGATGCTCAGATGGGGAGCTGGAGGAATGAAGACAGAGGGAGGAGGGAAAGAGAGAGATGCAGGATATAAGGTGTTGCTCCTCCAATTTGTGGGTGGCCTCAACCTGACAAAATATGAGGCCAGGGACAGAAATGAGAGGGTGCCAATGTGGTGTGGAATTGAAGTGTTTGGCCACTGGAAGATCCTGACTGTGCAGTGGACAGTAAGATTCAATCTCCCAGTCTCTACAATGTAGGCCACATCAGAACCATCAGATACACTAAAACCACATCGAAATGCTGGAGGAACTTAGCCGGTCTTTTCAGAGCCAATTGGTGCTGAAAAGACCGGCTGAGTTCCTCCAGAATTTTGGTGTGTTTTTACGACAGTCACGGTGTCTGCACACTGAATGCCGTAAATGACTCCTACAGATTCACTAGTAAATTTAGCTGTTCAGGCAGCATCCATGGAAACCAGTTATCAGTCGATGTTTTGGATTGGAGCCTTCATCAGGAATATCAAGAATAGGGCAATGGCCCAAATAGGAGAGTGGGGAAGGGAGGACAACAGGATGGCAAGCATCAGGTAGAAAAGATGGAAGGGGAAAGAAAAGAAATGTGATAAAGGATGTGGGTGGAAGGGGCAGAGGGCTGAGAAAGATGGACTCTGCACTCTGATAGGAGGCTCGAAGGGAAGGGGTGGGTGATGGCTAAATGAAGGTGGGGGATGGAAAGACAAGGAGGAAAGGAGCCAGAGGGATAAAGGAAACTGAGTGGGGGTGGGGCAGATGAAAACTGGAGTGAAGTGATAATTGGAAATTGGATATTAATATATTCAAAGTGTCTGGCTGAAGGCTGCCAAAATGGAATATAATATGCTGATCCTTCAATTTATGTGTGGCCTTAACTTGGCAGTTCATGAGGTTATAGACAAACATGTCACTGTGAGGAATTGAAGTGGCTGGCTTTTGGGAGATCTTTGTGGTTGGAGCAGACAGAACAACAATGCTCAATGAAGCGATTTCCCAGTGTACTTCCTGTCTCCCCAAAGTACAGGAGGTCTCATCGGGAGGACTGATTAAGTTTGCCTCACCTGAATGGACTGTTTGAGGCCCCGATGGTGGTGAGGAAGGAGGCATTTTTTTTTACAGTCACAGGGGTAAATGGCGGGAGGGGGGAGGTGAAGGGGTTTTGTTTTTTTTAATACTTTATTTTAAAAAATTAAACCACAAAGCATTGAAATACATTTGAATATAATGATTTATATAAAGAAATACATGTGGAATATATATAAGAGCACTCCCCTGCACCCCCATACCCCCAACCCCCACTCCCACCCTACTACTCCTCCCTCCATCCCCTCACCCTCCCTATAAACCCCAACCCCAAAGGCAAAAAAGGCAATGAAGAAGGAGATCCAAACCATCAATCACATAACTAAATGCCACGGACTAGAGTAACACCACCACAACGCGCGTTAGAAAGTTCAAAAATTTAAACCCACATAATCCAAATAAGGGTTCCAAACTTCCCGATAGAAAAAAATAATTATCACTCAAATTATATGTTATCTTTTCCAATAGAATATGTGATCTCAACTCCATATGCCATCAAAGCAAACTTAAATCAATCTAATTTTTCCAAGTAATCGCTGTACATTTTCTCGCTACAGCTAAAGCTAATCTCAAAAACACAATTTGATACCTTGTTAATCTCAATTTCAAGCTCAACATTTTAACATTACTTAATAAAAATAATGTTGGTTCCATCGGCAATTTATTCTTAAAAACTTACTCTAAAAACTTTAAGTCATATCCAAAAAAGTTTAAGCATATCATATAACCAAGTAGAAAGAACTACTTCCTTATGACATCTAAAACATAAATATGAAGAAATTAAATTATATTTCTTTAATTTTTTAGGGTTAAATATAGCTGAGGTATGAAGTTAAAATGAACTAACTTACATCTCACATTAACAATCTTAGTCATCCTATCTTTACATATATTTCTCCAAAATTCCTCATCAATCATTATTCCTAAATCTTTTTCCCACTTTAATTTAGACTTATGTAAATCTAACTTAGGCATTTTATTCTGTAATAAAAAATACATTTCAGATACAAATTTTTCATTTCCCTCCTTCCCTAAGCAAAATTTCAAATTTTGACGGCCTTGGCAACCTTAAAGTTTGTCCAAAATTATCCAATAATAAAGCTGTAATTTGATAACAAAAAAAAGTACATTATGGAATTTCATATTTTTCTTGCATTCTTTGAAAAGACATTAAATAACCAGCTTCGTAACAATCTTGTACAATTTCAATTCCTTTCTGATCCCATATTTTCAAAAGTTGAGTATTAAACGTAAAAGGTGTCTTAGCTGAAATTTTCCCCTCTGTATCGATTTCCTCATTTATCATATTGCATAATTCAATTAAATGTCTCAAAATAGGTAAATTATATGTAAATAATAACTTAGAATTCCATTTATAAATCAATTGCTCATTTTTTTTCTCACCAATTTTGGTTAACTCAATGTTTGCCCATATCAATGGATTATCCCAAATAAACATTTTATTAATAAATTTCAATTATGCTGCTCTATAATAATTTTGAAAATTTGGAAGTTGTAAACCTCCAGTTCATACATCCAAGTTATTTTTTTATAAAGATACCCTAACCATTTTATCTTTCCACAAACATATAGAATACAAATCCCTTAAAAAAACTTTTGAGGAACTTTACAAGGTATAGATTGAAAAATGATTTGTGTTCTAGGAAAAAAATATGTGTCTTAATACAATTAACTCTACCTATTAATGTTATAGGTAAATCTTTCCATCTATTTATATCATTCTTAATTTTAAGAAATAAAGGAAAATAATTCAACATACAAATTATCTAAATTCTTATCCAATCTAATACCTAAATACTTAATTTGATTTGAGCATTTAAATTGAACAATCCTTTTACAATGAGTGTATCAGGATCAATAAATGACAGAATCTCACTTTTTTCCCAATTAATTTTATAACCAAATATTTTACCATATTGTTTCAATGTTTCATATAACAATTTTAAAGAATTTTCAGGTTCTGTTAAATAAATCAAAGCATCATCAATGAATAAATTAATCTTATACTCCTCAGATTTCACTTTAATACCTTTAATATTATTATCGTGTCTTATCAATTGAGCCAAAGGTTCAATAGTTAATGCAAACAGTGTTGGAGACAAAAGGCAACCTTGTATAGTAGATCTTTATAATTAAAAGGACAATGATATTTGGCCACTTGTCACCAAGCTGGCAGAAGGGTTTTTATATAAAGATTCAGTCCAACTAATAAATATTGGTCTAAACCCAAACCCTTTTTAATACTTTAAATAAAAAGCTCCACTCTAGCCTATCAAATGCCTTTTTAGCATCTAATGATAAGACCATTGGTAAGTTGGATTCCTCTCAAGAAATATGAATTAAACTAATTAAGTTTGCAATAGTACCTGCAGAAAAATGATTTTTAATAAATCCAGCTTGGTCTAAATATATTAAGCCTGATAATTATTTTGCCAAACTATTTGATAGAACCTTAGTTACAATTTTGTAATCAATATTTAACAAAGAAATTGGTCTATAAGAGCCAGTTTTTAAAGAACTTAATCTTTTAAAAAAAAACATAACTGTTATAATAGCCTGAGAAAAAAAATCTGGTTAAGAATTAACCATCATTGCTTGTTTCAATACATCCATTAACAATGGCATTAATCTTGATTTTTTAAAATAAAATTCAGATGTGAATCCATCAGGAGATTTTCCGTTTGGCATTGATTTAAGTACTTCTATCATTTCTCTATACATAAAGGGAGCATCCAATTCATTATGACTTTAGAAGGTAACTAAAGTCTGATAAAAAGTATCAAAATTGACCTCATCTTTTTCAGATTCTGATGTATATAATTTCATATCAAATTCCTTAAAGGCATCATTTATTTCTTGAGGCTTCTGTGTAATTTTAGAATTTTTCCTAATAGCATTAATTGTTCTAGAAACCTGCTCCGTCTTTAATTGCCATGCCAATACCTTATGAGCTCTTTCCCCAATTCATAATGTTTCTGTCTAGTTCTTTGTAATAATTCCTCAAATTTATAAGTCTGTAATGAATTAAAATGCAATTTCATATTTATAAATTGTACCTTTTTAGTCTCCATTGAATTCTGCAGTAATTGTTTCCTAAATTTTCTATCTTCTTTTCCACTAGAATACTGTTTATTAATTTTAGTCAAAAAGCTAATAATTTGTCCTCTTAAATATGCTTTACAGCATCCCACAAAACAAATTTACTATTAACAGAATTTATATTTATTTGTAAACATTGTATTTGATCTCATAAAATTACAAAACTCGACATTTCTTAACAATAAATAATTAAATCATCTATATGTGTTGTGTATCTTTTCTGAACCTGTACGTTATTAATAAATGAGAATAATCTGACAATGTTCTACTTTTATATTCAACAGATACTACATGTCCTTGCAAGTTAGCCGATAATTTAAAAAATCTATTCTAGAATAAGAATCATATCGAAATGAATAAGACAAAAAATCTTTCTCCTGAGGATTCAACCATCTCCAAATATCAACTAAATTCATTGCCTTCATTAATGTTAAAATTTGCTTTGTCACCTTAGTTCTAGTGACTATTTTCAGAGATTTATCTAATAATGGATCCAGGCAACAATTTAAATCGCTTCCATTCATTACATTATCATGTGCCTGCACCAAATTTAAAAAGTCTCTTGAATAAATTTCTCGTCATCAACATTTGGCACATAGATATTCATAAGTGTCCAAAATTCCAAATAAATTTGACAATTAACAACTAAAAGTCTACCAACTGACCCACTAACAACTGATTCTAGTTCACAAGAGTGAAGGACTTTTGTGGCAACATTCACTTCCCCAGTCCATGAGGATTTATCCACCTTTATGCATGAGGATGTACAGAAGATCCACAGTCACTGTGGATCCACAGACACTGGCAACATGAAGCACATGTGGAAAGGGATCACAATAATGGATCACATTTTTTTTATAATTTTGATGTGCTCCAGTGCAAAGCCAGTGAATTTACTTTCCTGATCTCACTGACTTCCCTGTTCTTCTCCTCGGTAAATACAGATAAGAAATAATAATTGAAGACTTGTTGGTTTCCTGTGGTCCCATACATGGATCACCACACCGATCCTTAAATGGACACAGTCTCTCTATATCTACCCTTTGGTTCTTAGTAAACATGTCAAACCTTGCAGGATTCTCCATTATTTTTTTCTGCCAGGTATATGTCATTGGTGTTTTTTGCCCTCTTCATTTCCTTCTCATGTGTACTCTCACACCCCTTTTACTTCTCAAGGAACTTACCCATTAACATTAATGAAGGCAATGAATTTAGTTGATATTTGGATATTTAGATATCCCAGATATCTAAATTGAAAATATGCCTTATTCTTTTTCCTGACCAGACCTTGGTATTCCTCGTCAATTCAAGTTTCTCTGATCTCGTTGGTTCCATCCTTCAATCTAATAGGGAAATGTTGACTCTGGACTCTTCCTATTTTATTTTGAAAATCTCCCACTTGTTAGTTGTTCCTTTATATTTAGATGCTCCTAAGAGAAAGTCAAGTGTTGCCCCTTCATATTAGAAACATTGCTATAATGCTTCAGGAAATGAACCCCTTAACTGTTCTCTCACCCTGCTTTTGCTTACTGCTAATTGAACTTCCTTTTCATTATAATCCAGCAATCTGTAAATTGGGATCTATACAAGGCTGTTTGTAATTCAGGACTTAACCTGTTGGTCTATTCACAGAAGAACCCTTCTCATTGTCCTGGTTGACTTGAGACAAATTAACTTAAACTTGATACATAAACCATTTTCTTGCACATTTTTTAACAAATTCTCTTCCATTTAATTCCTTAGCTCTAACGTCCTCCAAGTTGCATTTTAGATTTCAGATTTCAGACTTCAGATTTATTGTCAGAGAACATACATGATATCTCCAGGTGTGCAGAACTGCAGCTTCTCAGGGACTGTGTTAGGGAACTGGAGCTGCTGCTCAATGACCTTGCCCTTGTCAAGGAAAATGGAGATTTGAAAGAGGGGACAGAGTGTAGTTACCCAAGTTTGTGGATGATACTGAATTGAGTGGAAAAACAAATTGTGCAGAGGATGTGGAGAGGCTGCAGAAGGATATAGTTAAGTTAGTTGAGTGTCACCAAAGATCTGGCAGATGGAGTACAATGTTAGTGAATGAGAGGTCATCCATTTTGGTAGGAAAAATAGCAGAGGAGATTATTAATTAAATGGTGAAAAACTGCAACATGCTGTTGTGCAGAAGGACTTGGGAGTGCTTGTGCATGAATCACAAAAAGTTGGGTTGCAGGTTCAACAGGTTATTAAGAGGAAATGGAATGTTGGCCTTCATCATTAGAAGAATTGAATTCAAGAGCAGGGAGGTCATGCTGCCACTGTACAAGGTACTGGTGAGGCTACACCTGGAGTACTATGTGCAGTTCTGGTCTCCATACTTGAGGAAGGATATACTGGCCTTGGAAGCATTCCAGAGGGGGTTCACCAGGTTGATCCCAGAGATGAGGGTTGGCCTATGAGGAGAGACTAAATCACCCGGGATTATACTCATTCAAATTCAAAAGAATGAGAAGAGATCTTATAGAAACATATAAAATTATGGAAGGGATAGATAAGATGAAGGCAAGAAAATTGTTTTTACTGGTAGGTGAGACCAGAACTAGGGGACACAGCCTCAAGATTCAGGGGAGTAGATTTAAGGCAGAGATGAGGAAAACTGTTTTTCCCAGAGAGTAGTACATCTGTGGAATTCTTTGCCCAGGGAAGTAGTTGAGGCTACTTAATTAAACATATTTAAGGTTCAGTTAGATAGATTTTTACATAAAAAAAAGAATTAAGGGATATGGGGAAAGGGAGGTAAGTGGAGTTGAGTCGATGATCAGATCAGCCATGATCTTATTGAATGGCAGAGAAGACTCGATGGGCTGGATGGCCTAGTCCTGCTCCTATTTTTTATGTTCTTCTGAGGGTTTGTCTGTGATGTCTAGGGCTGTGTCCACTGCCTTTTGGAGGGCTTTACACTCAGGGATATTGGTGACCCCATGCCTAACTGTGATGCAGCCGGTCAGCACACTTTGGCATAGTGGAAATAAGATATTCAAGCTTACTGCATACTGATGGACTGGAAATATTCAGAAAGGTGAATAAAATTGTTGAGGGCCCCAGGGAGGACACAGAACAGAGAAAATAAGCTATTCTTGGAAAGAAGAATATGATATTACTGCTGGAATATTGTACCTTGGGGAGATTACTCACACCACAAATTACAGAAGGATCTCATACAAAAAGACAGTGAAACCTAAAAGGGACATTTTGATTAGATGCCAACTGAGGGTTTCAGGAACTAGGTTTGAGACATGCATCAAACTACCAGGGGAGATGATCAATGAATGCACATTCAGGCTGAAGACGCTGGCAAAAATGTGTACTTTAGAGACTCTTATAGATTACGAGAGGTTGCTTGATGTGTCGACTGACAAATGAGAGCTTCAGGCAAAATTACTGAGATGCTTAACTTGATTCTTGAAGTTATGTGTGGAATAACTGTCAATATGCAGACAGAAATTATAAATGTGAGACCATTTAGCATGGTGTGTCCTCATCATACAAAAATGGTGATTGAGGGATAGTTAAATCCTATTAACTCCACAAATCCAGTGGGAGGTTTCCATCCAGTTTCAGAATTGCCTAGTCAAGTAGGTACAGTTTTACAAACAGCACAGGGCATATTATACAGGGCAATGAAGATTTTTCCTACTGAACACTCTTGGTTGTGTTTTATGGACTTCGGGCTACTGATCACAAAAATCGTCTTAATATTTTCCTGTCATATACCGTTGTTTTAGATATAACCTATTTTTGTGATTTCCTGTCATATTTTAAGTCTACTTCAAGCATAAAAACCCATGAAGCGCAACAAATCATAAAAAATTCATTTTCTGCCTCTGCACTTGGACCTCTTCCCTGGTGATCTTGGTGCAGTCAGTGACGAACAATGGTGAAAGGTTTCATCAGGATATCGCGACTTTGGAAAAGCAGTGTCAGGGTCATTGGAATCCATCAAAACTAGCCAGCAATTGTTGGACACTGACATGAGAGGCATCAGATGCTTGAGTACAAACAAGAATCAGTGGCAAAACATTTTTAGATCAGTTGAGCATGTCAGCCTTGTCACACAATTAAGCATGTCGATTTCAATAAAAGTGAATTTAATGTCTCTCCAACTTCCTACGTGATGCAGCAAAAATGAAATAATCTTGATGTTCAGTTTGAAGTTGTCGATCATAATCCCCATTTTTCTTACAGCAAGCAAACCTTTCAGAAAAAATGTTGTCCAGTGTTATATGAGATTACATGTTACTGAAGAAGATAAATGCTGCTAAAGATATTTGTCCCCTTTGGATTAGAAACAAGGAGGATCCCCTGGAGTAAAGTACGTGCAATAGAAATGGATAATTTGGAGATGGAAATGGGAAAGTTGAACAATATCTTTTTGATGCCAAAACAGGGAGAACAGGATCACATATCTCCTTATAGATAGAGGACATAATTATGCATGGAAAGAATGCAGATCAAAAGAGTGGAGATCATATTTGCACAAAGTTGATTTGGAGTTGAATCCTCTGGAATTGTCAATTTCTGGAGCAGATATTTAAGAGATGCTAAGGGCTGAGTGAGAATATTTGTTAATTCATGATCTGAACACTACAATTTCTTACATAACTCGTCACTTGGATAATTTAATGTATGTACATTTTGAACAGTGTCTCAGGGTGTATTACTTTGTTTCAAAGGAGAAACAGCTCAGTGTAAAACCAGTTGATTGTTAGTAAAGCAAGGATATTCACAACAAATGGTAAGCTCTCAGGGAGTTTTAAGAAGAGAAGAATCTTGGTATACAAGTCTAAGGATCCCTGAAGGCGACAGCATGGGTGGATAAACAGGTAAAGAAGGCATACAGGACACTTATCTTGTAAACCAAATCATAAAGTAGAAAAAAACAGGGAAGATTTGTTGGAAGTTAATAAAACATTGGTTAGGCTAGAGATGAGTACCTTGTGCAGTTCTGGTTACCATATTTTAATAAAGATATGCTTGCACTGGATAGGGTTCAGAGGACATTCACAGGTACACTGCCTGACATGGAGTGTTTCTGTTACAAGGAAAGACTGGATAGCGTGGACACATAAGACACAGTAGGGACTGGAAACTGGAGCGGACCACAAACTGCTAGAGAAATAGAGCTGCTGGAGCAACTCAACAGTTCAGGTAGCATCTATGGGTGGAAATGGTCATCCAACAGTTTTGGTCAGGACTTTTAACTCAATAAAGGGTTCCCCACAATTCCCATCAATAGACGCTGGCCTGACCTGCTTAGTTCCTCCAATAACTCATTGTTTGCTCAAGATTCCAGCATCTGCAATTTTTGCGCTTTATGAACTCAGCGGGATAATAAACTATTCTACTCAATAGAGTTGATCAAACCAGAAGATACAGGTTGAATGCAAGGAAGGAGAAGCTCAGAGGGAATCTGAGGAAGATTGTTTTCACCCAGAGGCTGGATGAAATCTTGAATGCACTGCTTGAAGGGATAGTAGAGGCAGAGATTCTCACAAGAACCTAGATGGGCAATGATGCATCAAAACATCATTAAAACCTTTAGCACATTGTCTAGAATGTCTTTCTAGTTTTAGGCTGAGCGGTACAAAGTTAAAAGTAATCCTCTCTTTATGAGCCATTCAAAGAAAATTGAAGATTAACATACCTAAATGATAAAAAAAATGATAAATGTTAGAAGCACTTTGAAGGTCAAACACCACCAGAAAACAAAATGTTAACTCTGATTCTTTCTCCATGGATGCTGCCTGACCTCCTGAATGTTTCACCATTTTCTGTATTATTCATTTAATTGCAAGCAATGACATTATTTTGTTTGTAAAGCACTTCAAATATTTGTTGAAGATGCAATAAGGTTCTTTACGTGCTTTCAGTGGGAGGGAATTGGGCAACGATGAGGACGAGGAGGCAGGGCTGATTGTTTCTTCCCTTCTAGTGTAGTAGTATATGTTATTTTATAAGTGGCACCAACTTCTTATCAGTAAAAGTAACCAAAATGCCCAAAATGCACAGGACGTTCAATGCCGTATAATGTTGTAGATGCTGGAACTTTTAATTTGAAAATTAAAAAAAATTGGAAACATACTTTGGGTCAGTTGATGATTGACCATCAGCTCTGATAAGTAATCGGTGGCCAGTCTCTATTTCTATCTCCACAGATACGGCCTGATTTTTCATTAGTGAGGTATGTGTGCCATCAAATGACCCCCTGCTTTGAATGTCAGTAGCATGCGTAGTAATGACCTCATCACATATGCATAAACCTGCATATCGCATTTGCCAAACATAAATTGTGGACAGACTCAACTTCTGTGTTCAGAATCAAGCAGCTAGCAGCCGCCCATGGCTGAATACTTCTGTCAAAAATTACAGTGCAAACCCAGATCAGTACACTTTAAATTTCAAATGTAATGAAGTGTACAACAGGAAATGTGATTGTTAGGCTGAGAGATGAAACTGGTATGCAGTTCCTTTCTCTCTTCTCATCCCACAATTATTAAAACATATTCAGTCTGTTTGATACATTGGCGTTGTTGCAAAGCAACAATCAAAAGTTTTGAAAAGAGCAAATAGCAAGATGAGGTGTCTCCCCATCTTAAATCATACTGTGAAATGTAGGCGTACAAAGCTGTTAATTCACCTGCCCGACACTCAATGTTCACTAATGAATGGAACTATTAACTTGTTTAAATTAAATTCACAGCACATGCATCAATATAACAGACAAGTACAGCATCCTGAACAGTTATAATATTAAGTAAAACACAAAATTCTCCAGACACCGTGGATGAAGTAAAAACGCAATGCTGGAGAAATTCAGTAGTTCAGTGTGCTTTTATATTGCAAAGATAAAAGATGAAGCAAAACCTTGATGTATCTTTATTTTTCCTATTTGACCTGTTGAGTTTCTCCAACATTGTGTTTTTAGAATTATAATATTGCCTACTATCAATTGTAATAATGGAATTTAGAAAATAGGAAAATATGAAAAGAATTTTAAGTTTGATATTACTTAAGTCCAGAGGAGGTTTACTAGGTTGATCCCTGGGATGAAGGGGTTGACTTATGATGAAAGATTAAATCGTCTAGGATTGTATTCACTCGAGTTCAGAAGAATGAGAGGAGATCTTATAGAAACATATAAGATTATGAAGGGTATGGATAGGATAGATGTAGGAAGGTTTTTTGAGCTGGCCAGGGAAACTAAAACGAGAGGACACAGTCACAAGATTCGGGGGAGTAGATTTAGGACAGAGATGAGGAAAAATAGTTTTTTCCCAGAGAGTAGTGAATGTTTGGAATTCTCTAACCAGGGATGTGGTTGAGGCTGCCTCATTAAACATATTTAAAATTTGGTTAGATAAATTTTTACATGATAGAGGAATTAGGGGATATGGGGAGAAGGCAGGTAGGTGGAGTTAGGTCATAAATTAGATCAGCCATGATCATATTGAGTGGCGGAGCAGGCTCCATGGGCCATTTTTGGCCTCCTCCTGTTCCTACCTCCTATGTTCCTATGTTCCTATGTTAACTCACTGACCCACACAGGATCTTCTCTTTTGTGCTCTGTTATGTGGATCTGGATTTGGCTTCAGGCACACATGCTCACCTGATCTCAGGATTACATTTGCACATGCTTTCTAAAATTAAAATAGACTTTTCATCATTTTGTTCCAGAGAAAGAGTAGAGTTCACTCCAAAGTCCACACCAATGAAGATGAGGTGGAGACAGTAGTCCCTTTAAATTTCCCAGGACTAAACACCTCCAATGACTTGTCCTGGTTCAGCCATGTCGATCCAATGGCTACGCAAGGGCACCAGTGCCACTGGTTCCTCAGAACCTGAGAAAATTTGGCGTGTCACCTGAATCCTTTAAAAAGCTTCTACAGATGCCCCACTAAAACTATCCTGTAAGGGCACATCACTGTGTGGTTTGGGAACTACTACACTAAAGAATATGAGAAGCTGCCATGGGTTCATTGAAAAACAGCCAACATATTAACTGAATCATCCAACCCCATCCATACTCTTTTTACTACCCCTCCCCTCCCAATGGAAAGAAGAGTTAAATTACACATTATCAGACTCATGGTCAGTTATTTTCTACCTTTATCAGTCTTCTGAATGAATGTCATCAAATTCTTGGCTCTGTATCAACTTATCTTTCTCTGCAACTCTGTGCTTCTTCACTGTGTTTTACCTATTGTACTATGTATTATATGTCCGGCCGCACTGCTCTTAAAACAAAATTTAACATTGCACCTTGCAACATGTGACAATAAATGAACTTGAATGTAAACATTTCAGATTCCAGCAACTGTGTGTATTATTTGCAGTGCAGATGGAGGACCATCGCCTTCCCAAGATCGTGTTATATTGTGAGCTCTCCACTGGCCACCGAGACAGAGGTGCACCAAAGAAGAGGTACAAGGACTGCCTAAAGAAAGCTCTTGATGCCTGCCACATTGACCATCGCCAGTGGGCTGATATCGCCTCAAACCGTGCATCTTGGCGCCTCACAGTTCGGCGAGCAGCAACCTCCTTTGAAGAAGACCGCAGAGCCCACATCACTGTCAAAAGACAAAGGAGGAAAAACCCAACACCCAACCCCAACCAACCAATTTTCCCTTACAACCTCTGCAACTGTGTCTGCCTGTCCCGCATCGGACTTGTCAGCCACAAATGAGCCTGCAGCTGACGTGGACATTACCCCTCCATAAATCTTCGTCTGCGAAGCCAAGCCAAAGAAAGAAAAGAAGAAGAATTTATCACTTGAAAATACTCAGATTCTTTTTAATAATTCTTAGTAGCAGAATAGGTGGGGTAGGGATGGGGTAGATGGGGTAGAACAAAGAGAATATCTTTTAAAGGGTATCCCCCTTCTTATTCCCACCCTGAGTTCTTGGCCATTTCTACTGTCTGGGTGAAATCAAAAATCAACTAAAAAAAATGTTCCATCTAGATATTCTACAGCCCATTGGAATGAACATGAAATTTTGAATTTCAGGTATTCTTGCCCTCTGTGTTCCTTTATCTCTCCTTCAGATCAATCCACTTTCTCTTACACCCTTCACCTTTTCCCATTAACCCCATCCCCCCTCCCATTACCAAGTCTTTTTCCTCTCCTCCAGCTGGTTCCATCTGCCTATCACCCACAAACTTAAACCTTCTAGTTTTTCCATTTGTTTCCTTTACTGGTTCCTACAACTTATCATCCCTTCCTTATCTGGTTCCATGCAACACTTACTTAGAAACTTCCAGTGTCCGTAGTCACTTGTGTCCAGGAGAGAATACCCTGGATTGGGTATACACCAATGTCCCTAGTGCATACAAGGCTGCACCTCACCCCCACCTTGGGTTACTCGGATCACATATCTATCCTACTAACCCTGGCGTACAGACCACTGGCAAAGCAAACTAGGTCAGTTTGCAGGGAGGTCAGGATGTGGCCAGGGATAGGGGGTACAGTTTTGTGAACAAGACTGTTTTCAGACCATGGACAGGAGCTGTTTTAGGGAGGCAGTGACCTACAACAGTCATGTCAACAAAGAAGAGTACATGAGTTCAGTGATTAGCTACATCAGCAAGTGCATTGAGAATGTCACCGAGAGAAAATGGTTCACAACCAGGGGGTAACAGAAACCATGGTTGGATACAGAGGTGATATTGCCTTCAGGACAGGGTGTAGGATGTTATCAAGATCAGCCAGGGGTCAGCTCTTCCGTGAAATCTGAAAGGCAAAGCATGAGGATGTACAGAAGATCCACAGTCACTGTGGATCCACAGACACTGGCAACATGAAGCACATGTGGAAAGGGATCACAATCTTCTTTCTTTGGCTTGGCTTCGCGGACGAAGATTTATGGAGGGGGTAAAAAGTCCACGTCAGCTGCAGGCTCGTTTGTGGCTGACCAGTCCGATGCGGGACAGGCAGACACGATTGCAGCGGTTGCAAGGGAAAATTGGTTGGTTGGGGTTGGGTGTTGGGTTTTTCCTCCTTTGCCTTTTGTCAGTGAGGTGGGCTCTGCGGTCTTCTTCAAAGGAGGCTGGAGGCTCCTTTAAATGATAAACAACAAGGGGCCCAGCACAGATCCCTGAGGCAACTCACTTCTCACAGGCTTCCAACCTGACATAAAGTTGTCCACCATGACTCTCTGCTGTCTATCTCCCAGCCACCTCTGAACCCATGTCACTTTCTCTCTATTAATCCATAGTGACTGAACCTTCCTTATTAACCTTCCATGAGGAACCTTTCCAAAAGCCTTTCTAAAATCCAAATAGATCACATCAACCGCTCTACCTTCATCCACCTTTTTTGTCACTTCCTCAAAAAACTCATCAAGGTTCGTCAAACATGACTTTCCTTTTACAAACCCATGCTGGGTGCCCCTAATCAATCCCTGCCTATCCAGATATGCGTATATACTATCTCGAAGAATACTCTTCATAACCTTCCCCACCACCAAAGTCAAACTTACTGGCCAATAATTACTTGGCCTACATCTAATTCCTTTTTTAAACAACGGAATTATATTCGCAACCCTCCAATCCTGCTGTACCACACCTTCCTCCAGTGATCTTTGAAAAATCAGTCAGTGTCCCCGCTATTTGCTCCCTGACCTCCCTTAAAGTCCTGGGAAAAATCCCATCAGGACCAGGAGACTTATCCACCTTAATTGACCCTAGAAACTCCAAAATCCTTGCTTTACCAATCCCTTCCTCTCCATAACTAAGCCCTTTGCCTCTCTTATCTCGTATAGCCCAATGTCCCTTTCCCTCGTGAATACGGACGAGAAAAAATTGTTCAATATTTCTCCCATCTCATATGGTTCCTTACATAGTTCACCGGTCCCATCATCTGGTGGACCTATTCTCTCCTTAACCCTTCTTTTACTGTTCACATATCTGTAAAAACCCTTAGGATTCACCTTCGCCTTATTAGCTTTGGACACCTCATACTTTCTTTTTGCTTTTTCTAATTTCCCTCTTAAGGTTCTTCTTGCAATCTAATTAACAATCATACATCTCAATCCTCTGGATTTTATATTTAGTATAGGCCTCCCTCTTAACCTGAACCAACTTCTTAATTTTACCAGCAAACCATGGCTCCCTCAAACCTTTGGTCTTCTCTTTGGGCCTGACTGGAACATAAAGATCCTGTACTCTCAGGGAAAAAAAATGTCTGATGCAACAATATTATTCATAGGTAAATTGAAGAAAAGAGAAAATAAAGGAAAAGAGAAAAAATATATCATTAACTAATCTAACCTCCCAACCATCCCTAAGCTGCATGATAATATAGAGAGAAAAAAATGCCAGTAAAAATAAAAAGAAACATATAATCACAAGAATTATGATCACAAGAATCTGATTAACATTCCCATTAGAGGCTGTAAAAATAATATATATAAAAACCCCAAAGATTGTGAAATTTTAAGTTCAAGCCACTTGTAGAACATCTTATTTTCTCCAATGTTAAATATGACATCACATCATGTAACCACTAATTATGGAGAGCATGTTTCCACCTGATCAAAATTATTCATCATGAAATAAGAGAGACAAGGGGCTCTCTTGAAATGCTATCTTCTGTTCAATCATCCCAAACAAGGGTATTAAAGGATCTGGTATTAGGTTAATATTAAAATAAAGTATGAAAAATCTCTTCCCAATACTTGGCAAAAGATGAACAAGACTAAATTATATCAATTAATGATCCATCCTCATTGTTACATCTGTGGCAGAAAGAGCTAATATTAGAATGAATCCTAACTAATTTAACTTTGGACAAATAAGTTCTGTGCACAACTTTGAATTGTAACAATGAGTGATGAGCACAAAGTGAAGATGAATTTAGCAACTTAAATGTAGAGTTCCAAGAATGATCAGAAATAGAAATATGGAGGTCCTGCTCCCATACCTTTTTAATTTTACCCACTGAAGCTTGCCTTGATTTCAGCGGAAAACCATATGCAATAGCTATAAACCTTTTCTTAGATGGCTGAAGATTGAAAATATGCGGATGATACGAAAATAGGGGAGTGGTGGATAGTGAGGTAGATTTTCTTAGATTACAGAAGGATTTGGTTTGTTTGGAAGAGTGGGATGAAAGGTGGCAGATGGAATTCAATGTAGATAAGTGTGAGGTGTTGCATTTCAGTAAAAATAACCAGAATAGGACATATGCAGTTTTGAAGATTGAGTATGGATTCAATCCCTAATATGCAAATATCTAAAAAAGTGAGAATTTGGTCAATTAAATTTAAAGAAAGCTGCTCAAATGTAGAAAGATTATTATTAATAAATAAATCATAAAAACATATGCTCCCTTCTAAATTGTGTGTGTATGTTCTCATGCTCTCTTATTAATTGTATTGCTAATAAAATTACATTTGATTGCAAACCCTTGTGTCCAGACTCATCTCTCTTTGAACCCACACAAACTGACACTTTCTCAACAAAACACCTACCATGCCTATAATGTTTAATTTGTTATTTGTTTCAATATTAGTTTTAATAAAGTTATGTTTGAATAAAATGGTGTTCAGTGTAAGTCCAGTTGAACATCTTTATCTTTTAGACTGTTTATTTTTAATGCAAGTGTATTATTTAGGCATTGCAAGAGTGAATCTCAAGCAACCAGGTAACTCGCTTATCCAGCATCGACTAATCCCCAAAGGTGGCGGATACCGGGTTTTACTCTAGTTTGATTTTTGTTAGGAATGAGTTTACATATTAACATGTAATGTTTCATTACATTCATCTACCTGACTGTTCTTTATAAGCTTTAACTATAATGTTTTAGTTTGTAGCAGGCAAGAGACAAAATTTAAGTATTTAATACCTGATCCTATTGAAAAACCCTCTTCATCAAATTTTACCACTCATTAAATTCTTGACTCTTTTTTAAACATGTACAGCAAACATTTAGAAAACTAAATGATATGTAGGATTTTTGTTGGAAGATTTTTGTTGTGTAATAGCAAATGAATTCATCATCTGTGGTCTATGCCAAAGCTGCGCTCTATTTAAGCTGTACACTTTGTGAATGCTTTTTCTATTTTATATGTTTTAATGACACCACCATCAGTATGGCTCATCAAACCCAATCTTTTTTTATAAGGCAATATACTCATTGCAAGGATCAATCAAGTGAACTTGGCATCTGCAAAGCAATTTTGTTTCTCTAGGTAAGGAAACCAAAGCTGTGCACTGTTCTCAAAGTATTGTCACATGAAGGTTTTCCTTTTGCAAAGAAACATCTCCAGAAATCCATTTTCTGTGTTGAATTCCACTTTTTAAAATTAAGTTTGAAAGACATCAGTGAGTTTTAAAAGTACCAGTTTAATGTGGATACACTGCTACATCACAGTTTGAGCACACAACAGAGATGAAACGTTCGTTTACTTTGGCACCATGTAAACCTTTCAACAAAAAAACATCAAGCCACTGACTCATGCTTATCTTACATACACTTTTAACAGGACCTCACCAAAGAACATCAAGCCACCATCTCTAACCTCATCACTTCCAATTATCTCCCTCCCAAGGTGTCCAATATCATTGTTTTCCAAGATCCACAAACCCAATTGACCCAGTAGACATGCATATGCTCTACGTCAAGTCTGCTCCACCATTCAATGAGATCATGGCTGGTCTGGTGGTAGGTTCATCTCCAATACCTGCCTTTTCACCATATCCCTTAATTCCATTATTTTGTTGTATCATCTTACCTCAATTCCATTTTCACCCCAGTCCAGACCCTCCAAAACTACATTTGGAATTATGCAAATATCCTCTATCACTTCAACAACTTCCAATTTCCTGAACTCCATCACTTAATTTTCACTATGGATGTCCAATCTGTACATGCATCCATCTCCCATACTGAAGGTCTCAAAGCCCTTTTTTTCTTTCTCAACACCAGACCCAACAATCCCCTCAATAACTTCTCCCTTGACTCATCCCATTATGTCCAAGTCAGCGATGCCCTGTGTTATTGTTGGCTATATGGAGCAATCCATGCTACAAGCCTGTAAAGACAGGGTCCTCAACTATTTCTCTGCTACATTGCCAGCCAGATTGGTGCTGTCTCATGCACCCATAATAAACTTGTCAACTTTATTGACTTTGCTCCTAACTTTCATTCCTACTTCAAATTCGTTTGGTCAATCTTTGGGAACAGTCTCCTCTTTCTTGATCTCTCTATCTCCATCTTGTGAGACAAACTCTCTACAGATATTTTTTTTAACAAACCCATCAACTCCCACAATTTATGTCATCTTCACCTCTTCCCTGTCTCCTGTAAAGATTTTATTCCTTTCTCTCATTTCTTCTGTCTACATCACGACTGCTCCCAGGATGAGGTCTTCCATTTCAACTCATCCAAGATGTCCTCCTTCTTCAGAAAATCTGGCTTCCCCTCTATCACAATCAACTCAGCACTTACCCATATCTCCTCCATATCTTGTATATCTATCCTGGCTCTGTCTGCTTTGAGATGCAACAAAGACCAGGATTCCCCTTGTCCTCACTTAACACTCCACTAGAATCCAATATTATCCTCCACAATTTACGTCACCTAAAATGTGACCCCACTACCAGACACATCTTCCACTCTTTCCATCTTCTCAGGGACCACCCCCTCCGTGACTGCCTTGTCCACTCAAACCTTTCCACTAATTTCCCCATTGGTACCTAATTCTGTGATTGCAAGTCATGTCAAACCTCCTTCCCCACCGTTGTAATAGTAGGGATCTCCCAGTGGCCAAACATTTCAATTCCACACCCCACTCCCACGTGTCTGTCCATGGCCTCATGACCTGTCAAACTGAAGCTACCTGCAAATTGGAGGAACAACACCTAATATTCCATCTGAGCACCCTCCAACCAGGTTCCATTTGGGTCCTCCCCGGTCTTCCTCTCTTCCACATTCCTCTTACTCATTTTCCCCCAACACTCCACACCCTTCCCTCTCCATTCAGAGGGTGAACATCCCCTTGTATCACTTATCAGCTTTTTCTTTTGTGTCCTCCCTCTCATATCCACCTCTGACCTCTTGCCTGTGGAATAGAGTTTCTGCAACAAATGACAAAGGTGCAGGAAAATACATGCCAAAAAAGAGGAAATATTCAAATGGACAATTCTCACAGCTGTGGCTGACAAGAAAAGTCAAAGTCAATGTGAAAGGAAAAGAGAGGACAAGCAAGGCAGCAGAAATTAGTGGGAAGTAGGAAGATTAAAATCTTGCAAAGACAACAAAAAACTCATGAGAAGGAAATGCGTAAATTATGAAAGTAGGTTAGCAAATAATATAGGACACAAAAAAGTTCTTCAAGTACATTAAGAATAAAAGAGAGTAGATATGGGAACATTAGAAAATAACACTGGAGAAATAGTAATGGGAGATAAAGAGATGGCGGAGGAACTAAATGAGTATTTTACAGTTAGTCTGGTGGTTAGAAAGATGTTGGAGTCGATTGTCAAGGATAAGGTTATGGAGTACTTGAAGGCACATGACAAGATAGATCAAAGCCAGCAATTGTTTCTTTTGGGAGAAATCTTGCTTGACAACCTATTGGAACTATTTGAAGAAGTAAAGAGTAGATTGGATAAAGGAGATGCAGTGAACACTGTGCATTTGGGTTTTCGGAAGGTCTTTGACAAGGTGGAGCACATGAAGCCATTTCACAAAGATTAAAGCCCAGGGTACAACAGGAAACATATTAGCATGGATTGAGCATTGGCTGGTTGGCAGGAAGCAGAGACTCAGAAAACAAGGATCATGTTCTGTTTGACAGCGAGTTACAAGTGGTGTTCAGCTGCTTCTTTTTATGTTATATCATGGAATAAATGTGCTTTTTGACCAAATTTGCCACTAGTAAGCAGGTGATTGAAGGACCTATGATCATTTGACTTTGGGGCCTCTTCAGGAGAGAGTATTTGAGTAAGGAACAGTGTAGCGAAGCGGCCAGTGCAGAGCGGCCAGTGTTTGAATGGCTCAGTGCAGGAGTGGAACTTTGAGGCTTTGACTCTAGAGGCTTCAGATAGAAGATGTTGAGGATGAACCTCTTTCAGGTAAGCTAAGGCCAGGTAAGACCTTTGCATATAAACAAAGAATAGGTAATAGAGATGACAGCTGGGTAAGTGGAATGCTCCGAATGCAGGATGTGGAAATCTGGAAGAGCATAATTGTCCCTGATGACTACATCTGCAAGAGGTGCTGGAGCACCAGGGATGAACCCTGGATCATTCAGGATGTATAAAGGGTGATGGAGAGGAGCTTCAGAGAGAAAGTCACCCTCAAATGTCAGGAGACAGGTAG
Organism: Narcine bancroftii; assembly: GCF_036971445.1. Classification (NCBI taxonomy): domain Eukaryota; kingdom Metazoa; phylum Chordata; class Chondrichthyes; order Torpediniformes; family Narcinidae; genus Narcine; species Narcine bancroftii. The sequence goes on from NC_091471.1 coordinate 21,436,350, forward strand.
CTGGGTGACTGTTAGGAGAGGGAAGGGGAAGAGGCAGTCAGTGCAGAGCACCCCTGTGGCCATTCCCAATAAGTATATAATTTTGGATACTGTTAAGGGGATGATTTACCAAGAACAAGTCATAGTGGTCATGGGTCTGGCACAGAGTCTGGCATTTTGGCTTAGAATGGTGGGGGGGGGGGTGGGGAACAGGGGAGAGCGATAGTGATTTGGGATTCACTAATTAGGTGAACAAAAAGGAAGTTTTGTGAACAAGATTGAGACTCCCAGATGATGTGTTGCCTCCCAGGTGCCATGGTCAGGGATGTCTCTCAACATTCTCAAGTGCGAGGGTGATCAGTCAGCTGCCATGGTTAAAATTGGTACCAACCACATACAAAGGAGTAGGGATAAGGTTCTGAAGAAGGAATATAGGGAATTAGGAAGGAAATCGAAAAGCAAGACCTCAAAGGTAGTCATCTCGAAATTGCTGCCTCTGCTATGTGCCAGTGAGGGTAGGAATAGGACGTTGTGGCTGAAGAGTTGATACAAGGGCCAGGAGTTTAGGTTTGTAGATCATTGGAATCTCTTCTGGGGAAGGTCTGACCTGTACAAAAAAATGGTGGGCTGCACCTGAACTGGAGTGGGACCAATATCCTGGCAGGTAGGTTTGCTGGAGCTGTTGGGGAGGGTTTAAACTAGTTTGACAGGAGGTTGAGAAGGCAGAAGGTGAAAAAGCATGATGCAATGTGATATGAATTTATGAGTGTTATGGACCTTGGACAATTTTATTTCTGACTGAGGACAGGTCTGAACGTATTGCGGGGGATTTGACAGCTGCTAGGTGCTGAGGTAGTGTTGGGCTACCACTAGGGGACATTGACACCTGTCAAAGCACAGAACAGGGGAGGCCACAACTACAATTTGGAGGGTCAGAGACTGTGATGGATGGAGAGACATGATCACCTTTGCCCAATGTCAAGGCACCTGAACAAAAGACGAAGAGGCGGAAGGATGCGTCAGTAAGTTTGCAGATGATACAAATATTGGAGGAGTTGTGGATAGTGCTGAAGGTTGTCATAGGTGACAAAGGATGCAGACAGATTGCAGAGTTGGGTGGAATAATGGCAGATGTATTTCAATCCAGATAAGTGAAAGGTGATGCATTTTGGAAGGCTGAATACAAGGTTAATGGTCAGATACTTAACAGTGTGGAGGAACAGAGGAAATTTGGGGTTCAAATCCATACATCTCTCAAGGTTTCCCCCAGGTTCAGTATAGTTAAAAAGGACTATGGGAGGCTGGGCTTCATTAATCAAGAGATTGAGTTCAAGAGTCGGGAGGTCATGTCACAACTCTAAAAATCTCTGGCAAGTATTGCTTTCAGTTCTAGGAAAGATGTGGACGCTAGAGAAGGTGCTGAGGAGATTTACCAGGATGTTGCCTGGTTTGGAAAATAAGTCTTATGAGGCAAGGTTAGCAGAGCTTGGACCTTTCTCTTTGGAACTTTGAAGGATGAGAGGAAACTTAATAGAAGTTTACAAGAATGCCTTGCCAGGAATGACGGTGAAGGCTGAAACATAAGGGGCATTTAAGAGGCTCTTAGACAGGCACATGGACAAAAGAAAAATAGAGGTTATGTGGTAGGAAGAGTTTAGACTTTTTTTGGTAGGAATATACAGGTCGGCACAACATCAAGGGCTGAAGAGTGCGGTAACGTTCTGTGTTCTCTGCAAAAGTAGGTGGACAAGTAGGTAGTGTTGAGGATATAGGGAGGCTGTGAAAGGAATTGGGAGAATGATTAGGACAGATGAAGAGAATGGACAAATGAAATACAATGTTAGAAAGTGTAGGTCATGCACTTCATGAGAAGAAATAAAAGGGCAGACTATTTTCTAAATCGGAAAAAAGCAAAAACTCCCAGATGCAATGGGACCTGGGAGTCTTTGTGCAGGATAGCCTGAAGGTAAACATGCAGGTTGTGTTGCTGGTAAAAAATGCGAATGCCACGCCAGCATTCGTTTCAAGAGGAATGAAATATAAAACAGGGATGTTATGCTGAGGCTTTATAAGGCATTAGTGAGACCTCAATTGAAGTATTGGCTGATGTTAGAGAGGGTTCAGAGGAGGTTCACAAGGATGATTCTCGGAATGAAAGGATGATCATATGAGGAACATTCAATGGCTCTTCGTCTGTACTCAGTGGAATTTAAGCGAATAAGGGGCATCTCATTAAAACATTTTGAATGTTTAAAGGCATGGGCAGAGAATATATATAAAATGTAATTTCCCTTGGACAGAGAGTCTAGGATAAGGGGCCACAACCATTAGATGGAAGGGCATCCGCTGAGAACAGAGATGTGGAGGAATATTATTAGCGAGAGTGCAGTACCTGTGGAATTTGTTGCCACAGATGGTTATTGTGACCATGTCATTGATTGTTTTCAAGGGAGAAATTGATAGTTTCATGATTAACTAGGTCACCAGAGATTATGAAGAGAAGGCCGAGCAGAGGGCCTGAGTGAGAAAATGGATTAGCTCATGATTGAAATGTGACACTGATTCACTGTTTCTGTGCCTGTCATGGTTTTATGGTCTTACATTTCATCCAATTTCATGTCTCGGTCTTTTTTCACCCTTCTTATTGCTTACGTACCCACTTATACACTCAGATTTTGCATTTTATGATACAAGAGTTACTTGACTAAGCAGTTAAATCCCCAGCTTTGCTCCATACGGGACCCAGCAGCAATAATAGCAAAAACAACATTGGACAGTATTCTATTTCTTATGAAAATCTCTATTTATGTAAATGTGTAACATTCAAAACCCACAATTGCATTACTTTGTATCAGATGTTTTAAAACAGTTGTCTTCTATTCTCTAAAAAACCTGCATTGCATTGCCCTTCGTAATGTTTGAGACAAAAACATGAATTTTTTTCCCTTTATTTCCCTGTTTTAAATTTATAATCAAAGAATTCACATGTAATTAAAGTGCATATTCCTGATTTTATTCAAGGTTTTTTTTCTTTCCTATAGACACTGTTTTTCGCTTCATAAGACTGGTGTGCAGTGAAGTGCGATTCACTGATGCTGTGTTATACTGATGGCGGCTCCGCCCCCACCTACCCATATATAACATTGGTTTCCCGCCTAAACTCTGAGCCTCTCTGAAGACCACGTAAGTCCCTACTCACAGTTATATGCTAATAAAAACGTATGTTCTCCCTCCAGTTTTGAGAGCTTTTATTCACGCTACAATTTTATTAGCTTATTCCCTAAACGATGGAAGTGCTACTCAAACCAGGGATGCTGCTGAGAGACCCTCTGTTCCCCGACGCGGCTGAGGAGTTCACATGCTGGCTAGATGGCTTCCATGCCTACTTCAATGTGACCATGAACTCAGGAGATCTGGACTCATTTCGAGGGGAGGAAAAAAAGGGTATGCAGCCATCAGAGACTGCATTACATTGAGGCATTGAAGGGTCGGTACCTGAAGTCACAATACAAGGTCCTAGAGAGGCACCAAACAACTCACTCTACATCGCCAACGGCCAGGAGAGACCAACAATGACTACCTATTGGATCTGTGGACGCTTGGCAAGAAGGGCAGGTACAAATTAGCTACAGGCTACATTCATGAAGAAGAACAGATCTAGGACATTCTAATCACAGGAGTCCACTCAAGGTACATGAGGCAGTGAGTGATCGAGTCGGGTAAGAAGGACCTGGCTAGCCACATTGAACTGGCCAAATAATTGGAACAGGCCAAGCTCAAGAATGACGGCCTCGAAGCTAGTGAGCTTGCTTACCTAGGTGAGCCCTTCCAAGGACCGTCTGTTCCCTCTATCACAGCCCTAATGGCTGCCGCTTCTTGTGGTAGAGGCTGCTCCCACCCTAGGGAGGGTTTTTTTCCACAGCAAGAGCCAGCATCCTTGATCTCGTTGCGTGACTAAAGACTCAGTGTATTCCAGCTGTTGCAAGAAAGGACATTGGGTGAGGGTTTCCCATGTGAGGGAAAGCCTGGGGAAGTCAACGGCCTGCACCGCTCCCAGATCCAACTCCAGCCCCAAGCAGTCTGCCCCGAATTCACCTGAACCCACTTGCTGTCCTATACGCTGGCAGTGAGGAAATGGCGCGCAAAGGCTCGGTGGCCATCTTGCCATGACTCAAATTCAAACTCATAGCCATCATTGTCAGAAGAGGAAGGAGGGCGGCCATCTTACTGCGCCACGAGTTTGACTCCATCTTACCCACGGGCAACCCAGGATGGTGGTGCCCACTCAAGTGAGGAGTATGAAGTCTCTGGAGTCTTAGCCCTTGATATTTCTAGATCAGGACAGACCTCACCAGCTCCTATTCAATTTCAAAAGAAGGTTGGCATTGGGAACTACACTCCCAACCTTGCTCACCACTCCTGGTCAAGTCCTTCTCTGGAAACACGTGAAGAGAAGCAAGACCAATCCCCTGATGGAAAGGGTGAAACTGCTCCATGCCAATCCCACATATGCCTATGTGGAGTACCCAGATGGCAGGGAGGACACCATCTCCATCAGGGACCTGGCACCCACTGGAACAAAGGGTCTGTTGCCTCATGTCCTGAGAGCCATGGAGCTCATTCCAACTACCCCCAGTCATGGGCTCAGGGAATCTTGGTTCAGCAGGAAAGTTCATCCGCCTCCATCGTAGAGCCAGAGACCCAGCCCATCTCTCCTCCCTCACAAGGGGACCAGGAGCAAGGAGCCCCTCTCATGCTTAAAATGCTCCACCAAGATCTCCAGACCCCCAGACTGCTTAAATTTGTAAATAATTGTATATTGTTTTGAATTTATTTTCTGAATCAATGTTCTTTGTTTTCATCCACAGACCCCAAATTCTGCAGGAAGGGGTGAATACAGTGAACTGAGATTCACTGGTGGTGTGTTATACTGATGGCCGGCTCCACTCCCATCTACCCATATATATCCCAGGTTTCTCACCTAAACCCCGAATCCCCTCCCTTATAAGCTAATAAAAGCATATGTTCTCCCTTCAATTGTGTGAGCTTTTATTCACGCTACACGGTGTTATCCCAGTAATTTGGGTATGTTTACTGTACTTTTCTCAAATGAAGACAAATACAAGCTATTCATTTTGATGGGTCAGCCATTTTGGAATTGTCCATTATAATTTCAGATTCTACCACACAGTTTTTCTTGCCACTGCTGATCTTCGTAAATGTGGCAGCTCAGAGAATGATTTTTAACTAATTTTTCATAATTTCCTTCACTTTTATCAATTTATTTTGTCTCCCTTTACTGATTTCTAAAACTAATTTTTAGTCTTATTAATCTTGGTACAATAAAAAAGCCTCTTGCATCAAATATGATTTTTATCTGTCAATATAAATTTTTATGGATCAGTTTTCCAGAAGAGTTTCTATTTCTCAAAATTTGAACCTAAATTCCTTTTAAACCCAGTTATATCATTCACTCGAATGGGTTTCTATGATGTTCATTCAGTCAATAGCAAACCACTCAATAAGGTCTCTGACGTCGACACCCCCCTCCTTCCACCAACTGATATCCATCTATTACCTCTCACCTGATGGCCTGTGCTCCTCTCCCATCTCCCTCAGCCCTCCCGTACATTTTCATTTCAGTGTCTGTCTGATTTTGAGCACTGCCGATAAAGGGCTCAAGCCTCAAAGGATGACTGCTGTTTACTTCCAATGGATGCCATGTAACCTGTTTCTTCACACTTTTGGGTACTAACTCCAATATTGCAGAGATAGATCTATTGCTACACCATCTTTCTTTCTTGTACAACTGTAATTGTGAATATTTATTATCCTATTTTATATATAGGTATACCCCACTTTACTAAACTAGATCCTGTTCCTATGGAACCTTTCGTAAGCCAAAATGGCATAAAGCGAAGAAACAATTACCATTGATTTCAATGGGAAAAATATTTGAGCATTCCCAGACCCAAAAAAATTACATAAAACCTAAAGTTACATTAACATCAGGACCAGTGCCAGACTATTTTACGTCCTAGTCTGAACTGAGCATGGGGGGGGGGGAGGTCAGGGATGGTGCTGACCGGGCTGAGCCGGTGGTAGGGCCGGGGTGTGGGGGTGGGTGGGTTAACCAGGCTGAGCTGGGGGAGAGTGGGATGCTGACTGGGCTGAGTGGTGGATGCAATACCTGACGTGACATTCGACGTGCACTGTGCCACTTCCTCCCTCAGCCTTACCAGACTAATGCATGTTCTCATGATGCAGTGGTGCCGGAACTATTGGAAACTCTCTTCAACAGCGCCCCTCTGAGGTCTGCATCCTAGGTGGCTACCTAGTTGGCCTAATGGTAGTACCAGCGCTGACTAACATTTATTAAAAGCAGGAATGATATGATAAATACATAGCCTATAAATTAGAAATAATGTAAGTGTAGTTAGGCTGAGTCTTCAGAGATTTGGATGGTGGGAGGAACAGGAGACTGGGATGTAGGAGAGAGAGGGAGAGCTGATTGGGATTCATGTGCAACCCTGAGATGCCCTATTACACCCAATTAACTTACAATCCCCAAATGAGCATGCATTTTAGTGTACCGTGTCTGTTACTGCAACACTATTACAGCGCCAGCGACCGGGACCAGGGTTCGAATCCCACACTATCTGTAAAGAGTTTGCACATTCTCCCCTTGTTTGTGTGGGTTTTCCTCAGGGGCTACAGTTTCCTCCTATCCTTCAAAATGTACCGTGGGTTGTAGGTCAAATGGGTGAAAAAGGTTCATGGGCCAAAAGGGCCTGTTACCATGATGTATATCTAAAATTTAAAAAAAATAATTAAATTAAGTAGGTGGCTAATTGGATAAGTACCAATACGCCTGGCATAACAAATACTTACTTTTTAACATGCATATGTTAATGTAGCTTTATCCACTTCCATGCTAAGTTAACATTGTGAACGGGAAATTCTGCCTCAATTACTTATTCTTCTTATATTTAAATATTTACAGCTCCTAATTTGTGTACACTGATCCTATTACATGCTGCTGCTCTGAATTTTATTTTACTACAACAAGATGATTCCAAATTTACTTTCTGATCGCTTTTATGCTGTGCCAAAACTGATTATTTTCTCTCTGACAAGAACCTTGTGCACTTTCAACACAGAGAAGCATAAAGTTCACTAGTTTGTACTCAGTTTAAAAAAAAATAAATTCTTTAAAATGTTTTGCCAACATGATCCTTGGGGAAATAGACCTAAGAACTAGTAAAACATGACTGCTCTGGCATGATCAGAGATCACAAGAATTCACGGTACTGGAAAATACATCCCAGAGAGTTCAAAATAAAGGTTCAAATTAGCAATATAATCGTGTGACACGCATGAGTAGTTATAGATTCACAGATATTATAGAGTTCTCCAGCATCAAAATACGCTCTTTGGCCCATTTTCTCAACGGTAACCAAGTATGCTATTCCATTTGCCTGGATTTGGCCATATTCATTAGAATCTTTCCCATGAATGTATCTGTACAAATGTCTTTTAACTGTTGAAATTGTACCTGCTTCTACAACCATCCCTGATAGCTCATTCCATGTAATCAAAACCTTCTGTGTGAAAAACTTGTTTCTTAGGTCCCCTTAAAAACTTTCCCACTCACCTTAAGCCAAAACCTTCTCGTTGTAGACTCTCTCAAAATAGCAAAATGTCTGTAGCTATCTATCCTCCTCAAAATGTCTACAAGGCCTCTACAAGGTCACCCATCATTATCATTTTCTTCAAGGAGATCAGTCCTAGCCTATGCAATTTCACAACACAACTCAAGCCACAGAACTCATATAAAATTCTTGTGAATCACTCTTTCCAGCTTAATTCTGTCCTTCCTAAGGCAACCAGGTTTGGACACAATACTCCAAGTGTAACCTCACCAACAACTTGTTCAACTGCATCCCAACTCATACATCAGCTGATAGAGGCAAGCATGCCATATACCTTCTTTGCCACTCTGTCTACCTCTGTCACCACTTTCAGGGAATTATGTACTTGTACCCCAAGGCACTACTTAGCAATACCCCAAGGCATTCCCTAGAACTCTATTATTCACTATGTCAATTCTGCCATGGTTTAATTTCCCAAATGCATAAATTCACCGATGAATTCCAACAACTATGTCCTTGCCCACTTTCCAGTTGATCTAGATCTTGCTGTAACCTCAGAGAACCTTCTACATTGTCCACTATATCAAAAATTTTAGGGTCATCTAAAAACTGACTAATTATGCCACAAGTGAAAATGCAATGCTGGAGAAATTTTTTATAGCAAAGAAAAAGAGGCATAACCAATGTTTCAGGCCTGAGCACTTTATCAAAGTATGAGCAAACTGTAGGCAGGTGTCCAAACAAAATGGTGGGGGGTTGGGGGGTGGTGAGGGGCAGGAGCAGTCTGCAGGCAGGAGGTAATAGGTGAATAATGGAGGGAAAGGAAGTGTGGGATGGCTTTGTTAATGGAGAGGGAAGTGGGTGGAGAGCTGTTCATAAGAAGACAGGTAGATGGGGGATTTAGACATACATACAGTATGGTAACAGGTCATTTCGGCCCATGAGTCTGTGCCACCCAATTTACACCCAATTAACCAACCCCCCCCACCCCGTCCCTCCCATATGTTTTGAACGTTGGGAGGAAAACAGAGCCTCTGGGAAAAACCCACGCATATATGGGGAGAACATACAAACTCCTTACAGACAGTGCCAGATTTGAAGCCTGGTCACGATTGCTGGTATTGCACTAACCACTACGCCAACCCTGCCGCCCAAAGGAGAGTGAGAACAGGAGTAGGCTACTACATTCAAACAATAAAAGATAGAGAACTTACCCACTCCTCACCACATTTTACAGCAACTCTCTACTATGACCCTCTGCCTCCTATCACCAAGCTAATTTTGTTATCAAATTTGGTGTCCCACAATGGATTTCATGTTATCTAACATTGTGGACTGGCCTACCATGAGGAACCTTGTCAAAAACCTTGCTAATGGTCATGTGGTCAATGTCTACCTGACAACATTTTTAACATTTCCTACTTTTATTTTAATTTTGGACCTTGTAGTTACAGTCATAGAAAGATAATGGGTGGAAACAGACCCTTTCACCTACCAAATAGACACTGACCATTTAAAATTTCTTTGCTAACACAATTTTCTTTCCCTTTTCTGGATGTACCAACTCATTACAGAGAGTGCAGGATTTGAATCCTGGTCCCAATCGCTGGCACTGTAATGGCATTGCACTAACCGCTATGCCAACCGTGCTGCCATCTTGGGAACAGACCTCCTTAATTACTGCATTTTAAAATAAAAACACCATCAGCCACTTTAACAGACAGTTTTAAGTTTGTACTGAGTCTTTGGCATCAGGATCGAACAGTAGGACCCTGCAGTGTCCTCTACTCCCTGCTCTCCAGGGTTCAATGACCTCAATATTGTGTGAATCACGAAAGTCTGCAGACGCAGCGTAAAACCACACAGAAATGCTGGACAAAATCAGACAGACTCACAGCAACCACAGGAGGTAAAGATGTATCACCGATGTTTGGGTCCTGATTCTGATTCCATTCACTTCTGCCCCCATTTTGTCACTGGATTTTTCTGCCTCTCATTCAGGGAGGGTTGGTGCCAGAATGAATGTTTAAGGGGGGCATTAATGTGTTGGGGCACAGTGGAACACTCATAAGGGACCTAACTGTTGTGCGGGGTGGGATTGGTTGCTATTGGATGTTTGCCGAGATCTACATTTTGGGACTATTAGATGCTGGGACCTACCTGTCGATGAACAGTAACATCATCTGATGTAGGGGATGAGGGCACTGCTTTTATTACGTCAAGCATCAGATACTTGGAGCACACTAATGACACGGCGGGGGGGGGGGGTAGAGCCGCTAGCGTGTGTCATACTAGACGCTAGTGATGCAGAAGGGGGTGGGGACGGGACTGAGGGTGAGTGATGACTGTGACCATATGGAGGGGGTACAGCATCTCGTTTGATGGAGAAATGCCTGCAGATATCCCTCCCCCTTGACGCCGACCCTGCTCTTATCCTCCTCCCGTTCAATTGCATCTGCTTTCTCTTGATACCACCCTTGTCACATGCTCTTATTAGCAGATTCAAGCACTAACATCCTTTTGACTTCCAATTGCCCAGGATGGCATCTTTTCCTCTAACTGCCCTCTCTCTTTGTCCATCAGGCTATACCACTCCCTGGTACACCAATCCCATTTGCCCTGGTCTTCTCTCTCTGCATTTTCTGTCTTGATGAAGGGCTCCAGCCCAAAATGTTTCTCTGAGTGATGTTGCTCAATCCGCTTATTTCCTCCAGCAAATTGAGCTTAGCCTCCGAATCGTGCATCTGCAATCTCCTGTGTGGCTCCATTAAAATTTATGTGTACGCTTTAATTTTTTTAAATGATTGTGATACCTGACTGAGAACATTGAATATCTATAAAAACCATTCTTTGGAAACAGCAATTAAAATATCAATGCAAATTACATTTTCAAGTTATAATTAGTATTTTGATGGAGCACATGGCAGAACATTTGCCATTCTTCACTGTCAGCTTTTAATCCTTCTGTCATTTCAAAAGGGCAAAATAGAGCTGATTTCACAAAAGCAACAACACATAACTGAAGGGTTTACCTCAAAAGATTTGTGAACAAATATTTGCAGAAACACAAAAAGCAGAATCAGACCATCAAGCCTGATTTCAGTAACATCGTCATTAATTCGATACTTTCACATCTACCTTCCTTTACATAACTTGATCAAGTAAAGCAGCCTCTCAGACAATGTTCTGAACAATGAATTTTCACCCCTAAATGCCAATAACCCTGAGCGCAAAGCCCCCCCAAAAGGTAGTGAACACAGCCCAGGACATCACAGGCAAAATTCTCCCCACTCTCAAGAACTTCTACAGGGAACACTGTCATCAGAGAGCAGCATCAATCATCAAGGATCAGCACACGCTCTTTTCTCACTGCTGCCATCAGGAAAGAGGTGTAGGTACCACAAGACTCGCACCACCAGGTTTAGGAACAGTTGCTACCCCTCTACTATCAGACTCCTCAACAACAAACTCATTCAGGTCTTGTTTAAGGACTCGGGCACTTTATTGATTTTTTAAAAAAAATATTCTCTCTGTATTGCACAGTTTGTTTACATTTCTTTATCTGTTTACATTTCTTTACGTATGTACATTGTGTACAGTTCATTTTTTTGCATTATCAATAAGAGGAAGGCCTTGCCTTCAGGGAAAAAGAATCTCAGGGTTATATGTGATTTTAATGTATGCTGACAATAAGTAAAAACACAATGCTGGAGAAACTCAACAGGTCAAACAGGGTCCTTTAAATTGCAAAGGTAAAAATACATAACTGATGATTCAGACCTGAGCCCATCATCAATACCCATCATCAATACCTTGGTGAAGGCCTCAGCCTGAAATGTTGGAGTATCTCTAGCATTGGGTTTTTACTTCAATCACAGCAGTGTCCTCAGATTTTCAGGTTTTACTTAAGCAAATGTTTATTCTAACTTCAATTTGCTAATTCGTTGATGACAAATTAACAATGACCCCGAGAAGTGTTGAGAATGCTTCCTTTTGTGGGAAATTTTCAAATTTGGGGTCACGGTTTAAAAATAAGTGGTCACTCATAAAACACTAAGATGAGGCACTTATATTTCTCTCAGATTTATGTCTTCTTCAAAAGATGGTGGAAGCAGACAGTTTTAATATTTTCAAGTCAGCAAACTAAAGATTACTGTATGAAAATGGCAATGGGAAGCTGAGATCAACTATGAATTTCATTGTTGGTGTTATCAGATTTTTCAATGGACCTCTTATTGGTAAAAGATACCTTTGCATTGTTTAACTGTACTTTTCTCCATACCCTCTATTGAGGTAGACCAAAAATATGCAATCACTTTCCAATAATCAAAGAGAGAGAGAGAGAGAGAAAGAGAGAGAGAGAGAGAGAGAGAGAGAGAGAGAGAGATGTAAACAGGTTATGGAAAGATGTAAAAAAAATAGGATTGTCATAAGGGAGAGTTTAATTTCTCAATTTTTGATTGTGCCAAAGATTTGGAAGAGGCAGAATATTTTTAGTGCATCCAAGGTTTCTTGAGTCAGAATGCAGATCGCCCAACAAGGGAAAACGCTATACAAAACCTTGTACAAGGAAATAAACCTCGCCAGGTGATCACAGTTTCAATAGGAGATCATTTTGGGAATAATGATTACAATTCCTTAAGTTTCAAGACAGTTATGAATGAGGATGGAGTTTGAGGGGTAAGTACCATAATGGGCGAGGGCAAACTATGACATTGTTAGACAGGAGCTAAGGGGAGTTAGCTGAATCACCAAGTCCACAACTGACATGTGAAATTGTTTAAAGTTCCAGCCTATTAGAAACCAGGACTAGCATGTTCCAGTAAAGAAGAAGGACAGTGATTGCAAGATACAAGTATCTTGTTGAGAGAGGTCATGAATTTAGTCAAAACGAAAATGGAAGCATTTATGAAGTTTAGAAAGCTAAAATAAGAAACTTGTGGAATCCAAAGATTGCAGGAAAGAGCTCAAGCAAGGCATTAGGAAGGCCAAAAGGGACCATGAAAGATCTTGGTAAGTGAATAAAACATAATCCCCAATAAATTGGGGATTACTTTCAAAACAAGAGAATTGATGGGTCACTCAAGAAAATGAAAGAAAGTGAAAGTAGTCTTAGTGCATTTTAAGATCAAGAAAGACATGGTGCTGGGTCTTTTGAAGAGCATCATGTTGGATAAGTCCCTGGGGGTTGATGGAATGTTTCACAAGTTATTAAAGATGCAAGTGAGGAGATTGCTGGGGTCTTGACAAAGATCTGTGTACCCTCACTAGCAACAAGTGAGATCTTGGAGGACTGGAGAGCAGCCAATGTTTTTTCTTTGTTCAAGAATGGAAATAGGGATAATCTCAAAATGATTGGAGATGTTACTTAGGGAGAGGTTTTTAGTGCATTTGGAAAGGTTATAGCAATCAGCAATGAATTTTTTTTTTATGAGGTGATGGAGAGGATTCCTGAGGGTAGGTCAAGGAATGTTGCTTGCATGAACCTCAGTGAAGCATTTGTAAAGGCCCCTAATGTTCAGCTGATCCAGAAGGGGAAGAAGATGGATATACTTGGGTTGTTTGCTCTAGGTCATTAGAGGCTGAGGAGAAATCAAGTAGAATTTTATACAATTATGAGAGTTAGAGATAAGGTAAACCGAGTCCCAGCTGCGCTGGGTGGGTCACGTCTCCAGAATGGAGGACCATCGCCTTCCCAAGATCGTGTTATATGGCGAGCTCTCCACTGGCCACCGTGACAGAGGTGCACCAAAGAAAAGGTACAAGGACTGCCTAAAGAAATCTCTTGGTGTCTGCCACATTGACCACCGCCAGTGGGCTGATATCGCCTCAAACCGTGCATCTTGGCGCCTCACAGTTTGGCGGGCAGCAACCTCCTTTGAAGAAGACCGCAGAGCCCACCTCACTGACAAAAGGCAAAGGAGGAAAAACCCAACACCCAACCCCAATCCACCAATTTTCCCTTGCAACCGCTGCAACCGTGCCTGCCTGTCCCGCATCGGACTTGTCAGCCACAAACAAGCCTGCAGCTGACGTGGACATTTACCCCTTCCATAAATCTTCATCCGCGAAGCCAAGCCAAAGAAACCGACAGAATCTTTTTCCCCAGGGTAAAATGTCACATGCTAGAGGACAGGTGAAGGGAGAAAATTTCAAGTAAATGTGTGAGGGAGATTTATTACAGAGATGTGCTTGGAATGGGCAGCCTGGGTTTACTGATGTGTTTAAAAGGCACTTGAATATGTAGGGAATAGAGGGATATGTGTTATGTGGAAGCAGTGGAGTTTTAGTGAAATGTGGGCATCATGTTTGATGCAGACAATGTGGGCTGAAGGATCTGTTCCTGTGCTATACCGTTCTATAATCCATGTTCCATGAGTGGCCACCTCCTGTTCTTAATTTAAAGATTCATTTTCCTCTATCAGACTTGTCATAATCAACACACAATGGAGACAAACTGTGCCTTGACGTTAATAGTGGAATATTACGTGATTTGAGTCAAAATACATTATTACTTCATGTCGTGTTGCCATGAAAGCAAATGAAATACTTTTCTGATGATTTTCCTTTATGAATAAAGAAAAGGTTTAGTGTGTACTTTCTTTGGTAGAAAGCAAAGATTCAAGTAAAAATTTATTGACACACAATTTTCTTGCAGGCTTTGAAATGGACTGAAAGTCTAATAATTCACTCAGACGTGCCATGTATTATATAACCTTGTTATCTTCAGCTGCAGTTTAAAAGTGATGACTGATGTGACAGTATTATAACTCAGCAGGTGTATTATGCAGTGAAATGTAAAATAATGAAAAAATGGAAGACAAATTAATGGGAGAGCTGGAGGATTAGCGGCGATGGGAAGGATAATGGACCTTAGTGAGTTAAATCCAGCCATGACTGATACACATCAAGTACTTGAACCCAGACAAGGCCACGCCATGGGGTACTGTTCATGCACTTCCTCTCACTTATACCTCTTGGAAAAGGAGCAATCAACAAAAACGAAAAAAAAAAGACAAAACCAATTCAACTCATCTCTGGAGTACTCTGAATTGACATCATTTTCACAATTATCTTGGATTTTAGTCACTGCAATTGTAAACATCCTATTCTCTTTGTACCTTGACAAGTTCCCTATTAGAGGAATAAGTTCTTCATACTGATAAGTCTCAGGAGTTTGCTTAGCTGGGTGAAAAAGCTAAGTGGAATAAAAAGATTGCTTCCACTTGTGGATGAAGCAAACACTTTGATAGCTGAGCATGGCAAAGGTAAAAAAAAATCATCTTCCATCCCTGCCATAATCTGTATCCTTGCTAGTGATTTGCTCTCATGAGCCACTGTCTCCTACTGTATCAGAATGACCACAATTTTACATTTGAGTTGGCCCAACTTGTAACCCCATATTGCCTCCATCTTAATCTCAGCCTGCCGGTCAGTGCAGCGTAGCTCCATATCTCTGGAACCTTCAGAGGTCAACAGCTCTTCAGCACAGGCATGGATATGGACGACCTTCCTTCAACTCATCTAAAAACTTCTTACATCTCAGAACCATGCCTATTAACCTCACTCATTTTGAGCACCATTCTTTGAATATTGTCAAATGTCAAACTGGAGTTGTTACCACAACTTAGTTCATCACACGACTCCCTCCCTCCCCTCCTTCAATTCATTTCCTTCTTCCCTCTGATTCAAAAAAGTACCCAAAAAAGGACTCAAGGCACCCTGCCCACACTTTTTTCACCCTCCTCTTGTCAGGAAGAAGTTTCACAAGTGTGAGATCACACACCACAGTCCGTTTCTTTCCCGTGAGAAGCTTAAGACTTTCTCGGAGCTGCTTCGTCATTCAGTATGATCTTGACGACCCTCGAATTTCACATCTATTTCCACCTGATCACCATATCCTCAGGTTCCTCCAGTGTCTAAAAATCTATCGTAAAGCTCTTCCTCAGGGCACATAGATATCAAATCATTGTGTGCTTTGAATGTGTACGATGATTGGGTGTCTACATTGCCTAAGGTGGTTGTTTTACACCAAAGAATATCTCTCCTGTTATCTTCAAAATCTTGCACGTCCCTTTCATTTCTCTAGTTTCCAATGAGGACTGGTCAATTTACTCACACTAGAATTCTGTCATCCTTCACTGATTCTAAGCCAAATATTTTTTTTTAAATACTGAGACTGAATCTGCACACAGTACTCCAAATAAAATTTCTGGCAGGCTTCTAACCATTTTGCCACAATAGCCAATATCTATTTTCTTTTCTAAATGCCTGCTATATTTACTTTGGACATCTTGGGAATCAGCAAAGCAAGAACTCTCTGGACACCAAACAGCTTTGTATTGCCAAAACAAATTCTGTGATTCTAATGTTTTTTTCCTGTCAATATAAGGAGGCTCATATTTTCCTATTATAGTCCATCTTCTGCAATCTTATCTGTTAACACAATCTGTCAATATCCATTTTCATATTGTTGCTTAGATTGGATGCAAATCAGATGTTCTAGTTATCATAACTGAGGGAATGAGTGACTGCTGGGAAATTGGACTGGGCACCTCACCTTTACATGTCTGACATTTGCCCAGTGCAGCACCTATTTTTGAATTAGCCAATAGAAATTGGTGGCTAAGCCCAACACTTTACTTCAAGGTTAAAAGAACAAAGACTGCATCAAACTGGCAGAAACACAGATCAATGGATCCTGTGGGTTAATGGACGCTTTGACTATTGCTTCGCCTTTATCTATGAAGATCATTGATAATGATCATAACATCCAACATTATGCACCTCTATGTAAGAGGGGTGGGAGATTGTAGAGGCATTGGAACTGATTTTCCAGAAATCCTAGACTCTGGCATGGTTCTGGAGCACACATGTCAAACTCTGGCCTGCTGGCTAAATTTGACACGTGATATAATAATATTTGGCCCGCAAGATCATATAAAAAATGTATTAGAGGTGGCCCGCTGGCCGCCGCGCCAGTATAGCGCATGCACAGTAACTGCTGTGTCCCAGGGTGAGAGAGAGAGAGAGAAAAATCCTGATCCTTTAAAAGTAGTGGTGGGTGGTTTTATAAACACGCTGTCATGACCCCCCCGCCCACCCCCCCACCGCAGCGCGGCCTGGCCGGTGTCAGGGGAAGCCAAGGCCGCTTCTCAGCGCCCGGAACCCCAGTGACACAGCGTTTCTTGGAGCTGCAGATGGAGTCGGGATGCCGGAGGGAAGATTGGGGCTCCCCGCCGGGCGATGGGGGCGCCTTCCCACCGGACCAGCGGCGGGTGCCCGGAGTACATGTGAAGAGCGAGGCTGGTCGGGCGGGTAGGGTGGAACCCCCCGCCAATCTCGGGAGTGGCGTGGGCTGGTTCGGGATTAGCCGCGCTCACCTGCTCCTCCACCGCTGACCGGGATCCCAGCACAGTCCTGAGCGCAGAGACTGACCTGGAAAGGTCCTGGGACACCGGCACGGAAAGAAAAGAGGGTCCGGGAGAAATTCAGCAAGTCAAGGGGGTCCAAGAGAAACTCAGCAGGTCAAGGGAGGTCCGGGAGAAACTCAGCAGGTCAAAGGGGGATCCGGGAGAAACTCAGCAGGTCAAAGGGGAGGGGTCCAGGAGAAACTCAGCAGGTCAAGGGAGGTCCGGGAGAAACTCAGCAGGTCAAGGGGGATCTGGGAGAAACTCAGCAGGTCAAATGGGGATCCGGGAGAAACTCAGCAGGTCAAAGGGGGATCCGGGAGAAACTCAGCAGGTCAAAGGGGAGGGGTCCAGGAGAAACTCAGAAGGTCAAAGGGGAGGGGTCCAGGAGAAACTCAGAAGGTCAAGGGGAGGGGGTTCGGGAGAAACTCAGCAGGTCAAGGGAGGTCCGAGAGAAACTCAGCAGGTCAAGGGGGAGGGGTCCGGGAGAAACTCAGAAGGTCAAGGGGAGGGGGTCCGGGAGAAACTCAGCAGGTCAAGGGAGGTCCGGGAGAAACTCAGCAGGTCAAGGGGGATCTGGGAGAAACTCAGCAGGTCAAAGGGGGATCCGGGAGAAACTCAGCAGGTCAAAGGGGGATCCGGGAGAAACTCAGCAGGTCAAAGGGGAGGGGTCCAGGAGAAACTCAGAAGGTCAAGGGGAGGGGGTCTGGGAGAAACTCAGCAAGTCAAGGGAGGTCTGGGAGAAACTCAGCAGGTCAAAGGGGGGTCCAAGAGAAACTCAGCAGGTCAAGGGGGAGGGGTCCGGGAGAAACTCAGAAGGTCAAGGGGAGGGGGTCCGGGAGAAACTCAGCAGGTCAAGGGGGGTCCGGGAGAAACTCAGCAGGTCAAGGGAGGTCCGGGAAAAACTCAGCAGGTCAAGGGGGATCCGGGAGAAACTCAGCAGGTCAAGGGGGATCCGGGAGAAACTCAGCAGGTCAAATGGGGATCCGGGAGAAACTCAGCAGGTCAAAGGGGGATCCGGGAGAAACTCAGCAGGTCAAAGCGGGGTCTGAGAGAAACTCAGCAGGTCAAGGGGAGGGGTCCAGGAGAAACCCAGAAGGTCAAGGGGAGGGGACTGGGAGAAACTCGGCAGGTCAAGGGGGGTCCGGGAGAAACTCAGCAGGTCAAGGGAGGTCCGGGAGAAACTCAGCAGGTCAAGGGGGGTCCTGGAGAAACTCAGTAGGTCAAGGGGGGTCTGGGAGAAACTCAGCAGGTCAAAGGGGGAGGGGTCCGGGAGAAACTCAGAAGGTCAAGGGGAGGGGGTCCGGGAGAAACTCAGCAGGTCAAGGGGGGTCCGGGAGAAACTCAGCAGGTCAAAGGGGGATCCGGGAGAAACTCAGCAGGTCAAAGGGGGATCCGGGAGAAACTCAGCAGGTCAAAGCGGGGTCTGAGAGAAACTCCGCAGGTCAAGGGAGGTCCGGGAGAAACTCAGCAGGTCAAGAGGGGTCCGGGAGAAACTCAGCAGGTCAAGGGGGGTCCGGGAGAAACTCAGCAGGTCAATGGGGGTCCGGGAGAAACTCAGTAGGTCAAGGGGGGTCCGGGAGAAACTCAGCAGGTCAAAGGGGGAGGGGTCCGGGAGAAACTCAGAAGGTCAAGGGGAGGTTGTCTGGGAGAAACTCAGCAGGTCAAGGGGGTTCTGGGAGAAACTCAGCAGGTCAAGGGAGGTCCGGGAGAAACTCAGCAGGTCAAAGCGGGGTCTGAGAGAAACTCCGCAGGTCAAGGGAGGTCCGGGAGAAACTCAGCAGGTCAAGAGGGGTCCGGGAGAAACTCAGCAGGACAAGGGGGGTCCGGGATAAACTTAGCAGTTCAAGGGGGGTCCGGGAGAAACTCAGGAGCTCAAGGTGGGTCCGGCAGAAACTCAGCAGGTCAAGGGGGGTCCGGGAGAAACTCAGCAGGTCAAGAGGGGTCCGGCAGAAACTCAGCAGGTCAAGTGGGGTCCGGCAGAAACTCAGGGGGGGCCTGACCTCGCCAGGACCGTTGCCCACTCCCTCTCCCTGCCGCAGGCCGACCCATGACTCCAGGTGACGGGGCCGCTGATCTGCTGAGATGCTGCCCTGCAGCGAGAGCCGATGCCCCCGCACTGTCATTGTCCAACCCGATCGCCCGCAAACCCCGCCCTCCCGCACACAGGCCTGAGTAAGTATTATGAACTTTAATCTCAGGATAAAACGATCTTCCAATAGTTTCATGTTACAATGATAAATATATTCCTGGTTAAAAATGGTTCTGCACCTGGATACAAGCTCATTAGGCATAAAACTTGAAAAGTGTGTAAATCAAAGGATATCTGTACCAATGGAAAAAGGGCATGGCAAATAACCCTGCTAGAGTTCATGCCCACAATCAGCCACCCATTTGATTGTTTCAGGAATCATGTTATTCTCCCAAATTCTCAATAGCCCTCAGATTTTACTATTCGAAATATTTTATTTCTCATTTGTTAATGCTTCTGGAAAGAGTTTATCCAAAACTATTATTAAACATTTATTTTAATAAGAAAAAGTTTAACATTACATATGTTGAAAGAAGAGAAAACATGCAGATGTTGTTGAAAATTTTCAATAAATATTTAGTTCGGCCCTCGACTTAGTCCAAGTTTTTAATTTTGGCCCTCCGTGAATTTGAGTTTGACACCCCTGTTCTGGAGGATTGGAAGGTTACAAATGTAGTTCTGCTGTTTAAGAAGGGAGGGAGGCAGAATAAAGGAAAATATAGGCCTATTAGTCTGATGTTAATAGTTGGAAAGTTATTGGAGTCGATCCTCAAGGATGAGATTATGAAATACCTTGAGGTGCATGGTGAAAGCCAGCATGGTTTCATGAAGGGAAGATGCTACCTGATCAGCATATTGGAATTTTTTGAAAGATCTCAAGTAGCATGGTCAACATGTGGATGTTGTGTATTTGGATTTTCAAAAGGCCTTTGATAAGAGGCTGCTTAATAAGATGGAATTACAAGAAAGATATTAGATTGGGTGGAGCATTGGCTAATAGGTAGAAAGGAAAGGGTGTAAATAAAGGGATCATTTTCTGGTTGATTGTCAGTAACTAGTGGTGTTCTGCAGAGGTCGATATTGTGGCCATTTCTTTATTGAAGATTTCGATCATGGATTGAATGTTTTTTTTTTAACTAAGTTTGCAGATGATACCAAGATAGGTGGTGGAGTAGAAAGCGTTGAAGAAACTGAAAGGTGGCAGAGAGACTTGGACGGCTTGGGAGAATTGGGAAAGAAATGACAGATGAGATACAATGTTGAGAAATGTGCAGTTGTACATTTTAGAAGAGGAAATAAACAGGAAGATTATTATTTGGATGAGGAAAAAAATTCAAAATTCGGAAGTGCAAAGGGACTTGGGGGTCCTCGTGCAGGATAACCTAAAGGTTAACCACCAGGTTGGATCAGCAGTGAAGAAATGAATGCTATGTTGGCATTCATTTCAAAAGGAATAGTGTATAAGAGTAAAGAGGTGTTGATGAGGCTCTATGGGACATTGGGGGATCTCATTTGGAGTACTATGTGCTCCCAAATGAGTTTTTGGCCCCTTATCTTAGAAGGGATGTAATAATGTTGGAGAGAGTTGTGATAGTACAGATCTATCACCAATGTATATAGTGTATATCGTTACAGTATCTAGACTTTGCTTACAGTGATTGGGTGAGAGCTAAGCCACGCCTACTCTCTGGGCCTTAAAGGGTTGTGTCCCTAGCCAGGTCGGATCATTCCGGACTGGTCAGCCACCTGTGAAGAGCTCCTGTCTTTTGCTAATAAAAGCCTTGGTTTGGATCAACAAATCTTTGATTCTTTCGATGAGCTCTACAAGAGTACAGAGAAGATTTACCAGGATGATGTCTGGAATGCAAGGGCTAATGTATAAGAACTTTTAGCGGCTCTTGTAGTCATTTGAGTATAGAAAAATGAGTGGCGATGTCATAGAGACATTTCAAATACTAAAAGGATTGAACAGAGTAGATGTGAATAAGATGTTTCCCTTGGTGGGTGAAACAAGGACAAGAGGGCACAGTCTTAGAATTATAAGGTACCCATTTAAAACAGAGATGAGGAGAAATTTCTTGCCAGAGGGTCATGGATTTGTGGAATTCATTGCCACATACAACTGTGGAGGCCTGATCATTGGGGGAGTTTGAGGAGGAAATTGATAGATATCTCTTTAGTCAAGGTATAAAGGGATATAGGGAAAAGGCCTGAATTTAAAACTAGAAGTGAGAACAATTTATCTCAGCGTGGATTTTTGGGGAAGACTCGATAGACCGAAAGTCCTACTTTGTCTTGTGATCTTGTGATCATGGCGCCATGTAACTTGCTTTGGGTCATCCAGTCACAAAGGACAGCATCATGTCCATCCTCTCCATTTTATCTTTCACTGAAGGCAGATTTTACACTACCGTGCTATGGATGCAATGGAGAGTGAACTCTAATAGCTGTCTCATTTTTCAATGGCCCATGTGATAATTCCATGGCAGGTGCAAGTTCTGAAGGATGCTGGGGTCCAGAAGTCTACAGACAACTGTTACAGCATGATTATTCCAGATTTAAACTTTAATTGCAACATTTTCCTGGATATTTCCCAGATATTTCACCATTTAGAATATAGATGGTGCAGACCCTTCAGTCCATAGCATACTTCACAACAATCTAATCCTTTCCTACCTCACCCCATAACTCTCTATTTTCCTTACATTCATGTGCCTATCAAAGAGTCTTTTAAATATCTTTATTTTACTATCCTCCATCACCCCCGGCTATGTATTTCAGGTACCTGCCATTCTATATGTGAAAAACGTACCTCTTTCCTCCATTCACCTTAAGCAGATGTCCTCTGGTATTTTTGCCCTGGGATAAAGTTCCTGGCTGTCCACCCTACCTAAGCCCCTCATAATCTTATATCATCTTGGCTTGGCTTTACGGACCAAAATTGTAGACATGGGCATGTCCTTCAAGCCTGCACAATGGATTTTTTAGGTGGAGTGCAGTGTGCACAGAACTGGCCCCACCCTTTACACCTGGGGTTTGTCATGGCCTAATACTCTGGGATGGAGACAGCCAGGTCCTCGCGCATTGGTGGTATGTAAGATTGTCCTTCTCCTAGATGGATGGCCTGAGAAGGCTAATGAGCCCCTTCTGTCTCGGTTTGAAATCAGAGTTTCCCTTCTCTTAGGCTGGCTGCCAACTAAGGCTTATAAATCTTGATTGAATCACCTCTTATTCTTTGTCACTCCAAAGAGAAAAGCCTTAGCTCTGTCAACCTTCCTTTAAAAAAAACATGTTCTCCAATTCAAGCAACATCCTGGTATCTTGGTAAATCTCCACATCTTTCCTGTAATGAAGCAACCAGAACTGAAGCCAATACTTCAAGTGTGGTTTAACCAGAGTTTTATAGAGCTGCAACATTACCTCAAGGCTCTTGAACTCAATTCCCCCAACCAATGAAGGCCAATATACCACATGCTTTCTTAACCACCCTATCAACTTGCATGGAACCCTGAAGGGATCTATCGACTTAGAACCCAAGATCGCTCTTTTCTTACACACTGTTAAAAAATTAAGAATTTCTTCTTTAACATTTTGCCATATAATCATTTGGTGCATGAACAAAGAAAAAGGGTGAACTCCAATGTCTTCATCTATTTATTCTGCTTACAAATAGTGTTATATCATCAGATAGGAGAGAAAATGTGTATTTTCATATACTCTTTGGAATTCTTTGCCCCAGTGAGCTGAGTTTATGAGTAGATTCATGACTAAGATAGTTTTGTTGGTAGTAAATCTGCAAATGTAGAATGCACAAAAAGCGCTGGAGAAACTCAGCAGGAGATGAGGCATCCATAGGATGTAAAAAGTCACCAATATTTTGGGCTTGAGTCCTTTGTCAGGATAGTTCTGTGCATTTTAGGCAACCAGCATGTAATACGGATATTTACTGAATGCAGAGAAGGATAAAATGTCTCACTTCCCACTCTTAGACTCAATTAAATCACTACTATATTCTAAAAGCTGTGAATAATCTGTCTTAAGTCACTGCAGACGAATTTTAGTAAATACGTAGATTTATTTTCTGTTTCACAAATTTTAAAATAATACTTTTTGTGCCTTCATGGGGACAAACCAGTCCTTTCTGAACCTTCTCAAAAGTGATTCCAATTGAATGTGAGGACCAGAAACTCACAACATTAATTCATTAAATCCTCAGAATGTAGCGAGATTTTGATTTCACCTTTTTAAATAATGTTTTTACACATTGAGGATATTGCCGGGTTGACCTGCATTTATCACCCATCCCAAATTGCCTTTAAGAATGTGATGGCAGTCAACTGCTTTCTTCAGTGATATCTGGTCAAGATACCCCATATACTATTAAATAGAGACCTCGAGGATTTAGACTGAGCAACAATGAAGGAATAGAGGTAGGAAGGAAAGTGTGCAGCTCAGAAGGAACCTGCAGGTGGTGGTGTTCCTTGCAATTATTGTTCTTAGTGAAAAAGGGTGTGAGTTTGACAGGAGTGTGGGAAAGCCTTTGTGGAGTCTATAGTGTGGATGATCGACACTGCAGCCTTTGGGAAATGAAGAGAGTGAATGTTTACCCTGGTGGTTAGGGTGAGTGGGTTGCCTTGACCTGGATGAAATCAAATATCTTCAGTGTTGTTAGAGCTACCCTTGAACCAACTGCTGTTGTAAAAAGACATAGAGGTGTTGTAAGATGAGCCACACATCTGCCCCTAACTTGTTCATGCAGTTATATTATCCATATAGCTAATCCAGTAAACATTTCCATTTATTTGTGTACACCTGGATTTTGATGGAGCATTGGAATTCAGCAGTGGGAATATTACTACATATCAAAGATTAAAATAATTTTTGGAGATGATCCATTTCTGGTACTTGAGTGACAGACACT
This sequence comes from Narcine bancroftii, assembly GCF_036971445.1. Lineage (NCBI taxonomy): Eukaryota > Metazoa > Chordata > Chondrichthyes > Torpediniformes > Narcinidae > Narcine > Narcine bancroftii. The sequence goes on from NC_091471.1 coordinate 21,460,344, forward strand.
CTTTGCCATTTATCACTCTGCCTGGATTTGTTCAGGCCTTGCTGAATGCAAGTATGGGCTGCTTCATTTTCTGAGGAAATGGCAATGGAATTGTAGTGAATCTCATTAATTCTAACTTTACGATAGTCATCGTTGAAGCAATTGAGCATGACTGGGACTACACCACCACCTTGAGGAACTCCTGCAATGATGTCCTGGGGTTGGATGATTGATTCCCAATAACCAACACCCTCATGTGAGTTATGACTGCAGCCAGTAGGGAGATTTCAACTTGAATTCCATTGAGTTCAGTCCATCAGTGTTCCTCAGAGACAAAATGCTGATTTAATATAGAGAGCAGCCACACTCGCCTCACATGTCTAGAATTCAAAATATGTTGGAAGCCAATGCAGGAGACCGCAGAGAGAAAAAAAGATAACAGAAGCCTTAGACATAAAGGACTGCAGATGCAGGAATCTGGAGGTTGAGCCTTGCTGAAGTCAATATCCATTCAAAATTCCAGTCATATTTTGCAGATTATAATGAAAACAAGTAAAATGCAGCAATAAAGCCTCAGACATTACTTATTGGGTTGAGGCTTTATTTGTTTGTTGTAAAATATGTGACTAAGTTAAACATATTAGCAGATCTCCTGTCAAAGCATTTTAACATATCTTGGTAAGACCATATTAGAATCTCCTTCTATGTCAACTTCCCGTTTTCTGTGACTGCTTCTCAACATTCAACTGCTTCATTCCAACTCATTTCATTACTCTTCTTCAGATCACCTTAATATTTCTTTCCCCATGCAACGATAGGACTGTTTCCAAATGGCGGGCAGATCAATACTTCAAAAATCATCAGCTGAAAGTTCTTTCCTTGATTATATATTCAAAGACCATGACCATTGCCTTGACCAAGACATGAAGTAAAACATGCTTCAGGTTGAGTATCTTTTAGATGTAAAAGATTTTATTTTTGGTATTGAGATCAACATGCTCTGCAATCCTGAACTGTAAATCTAAGTAAAGTTTTGGCGCTTACCCTTATCATTAACACAGCTTTCCTGATGTCGCGTACTCCATCGTAAACTAAGCGTGAAGCATCTATGAACTCATTCTCTTCGAAGGCCTGTGGGGGATTTGCACTCAGGGCTTCAATTGCAACTTCCACTTGTTCAGCAAAACGAGGCATGACTAGACAGGCAAGAGAGTAAAAAGCATTAGAAGTTTCTTTTTATCCATTCTTCCATTGTGCCTTAAGGCCTGAACATTTTTTTAAAGTGTACCCAGGCTTGCCTTATCGACAAAGAATTGACTGTGGATTGGACTTTGATTAATTCTGGAGATGCTCTGTTAAGGGGGTATAATATTACCTTATTATTAGTAGCTAGAAATAAGAAAAGAAGTATGATAATGGTGTTGACTTACTCAATCTCTGATCTAGAAATAAGGCATAATGAAATAACATATTATTCTTTGCGTTTCAAGTCATCAATGTTTTATCAAATCTATTCAATTAAACTGCAATAGAATTTAAATAAAATATTATTTTTTTCTGTGCTGAACTTATAATGAATTTTACAAAAGAAAAGCGTGTCCTGGATTCACATTATATATTATATTATATATATTATATATTATTATATTCACATTATATATTTCAAATTGTTCCTATTGTCAATTTAACATTTACAAGTGATACCATTTTTTAATTTACCATTCTATTTCTTTAAGGCAGCACGGATGGCAGAGCGGTCAGCACAATGCATTTACAGCGCCAGTAATTGGGTCCAGGGTTCGAATCCCGCGCCGTCTGTAAGGAGGTGTACGTTTTCTCTGTGTCTGCGTGAGATTTCCCCAGAGATCTGGTTTCCTCCCACCATTTAAAACATACTGAGGGTATAGTTTAATTGGGTGTAAATTGGATGGCACGGACTCATGGGCCGAAATGGCCCATGAGTCAAATTTAAAAATATATATAATCCACTGACAAATACTTATAGTATCTTACATTATCTGACACCTTCGAGTAGTCTCAATCCCTTGATCTTTCCCAAAGGTGATTTTCCCTTCCCACCTCAAATATTGATGTCAACTGGACTGAAATTCAAATAGAGTCCCAAAAGTGTACAACATTGTCAGTAGTGCAATCCTTTGGACAAGCTCAGGTGTCACTGGGCTGTACAGGTTTACTTAAGATCCCAGAAATTACAGAAGATGCAGGAAGCTCTCTAGAGTGCCAACAACCTGCTCAAAATCACTGAAAAAGATGAACTGGTCATTTATCAGTGAAATCTTGTTACGTCCTGAACAGTTGGCAAGATAATACATTGTACATGCAGCTGTGACTTAATGAAGCCTCGCACATAAGCCACACTTCTGTGCTATTCAGCTTATAACTAATTCTAAGGTTTCTATCCATTTTAGGAGCTGCTGTAGAAACTGCTGAATCAGAATAAATTGAAAGGAAATTGTTTAATCATGGGCAAGCCTGTTACCAGTAATCCAATATTTGATTGACACTTCACGTCACTTCAACTCATTCTGGTGGTAAATGGGGTTTGAAAAGATGTACTGCCAACTTTCCAGGTATTTACAACTCCTCTACACCTTTCTAATATGGTGTTGAGTGGTTTTATTGACTAACTAGAGGCCAATGTGTTTTCAAGGTATAAACAGTGATGAAACAGAATCCAGAAACCAAGTCTTCACTTCCACTACTGATGAGTTCAGTCCAATAAAACTCTTCATTTTGTATCGAAAGAAAGCAGCATACACCCACAATACAGCACTACGTATTTGTTAAAATTAATAAATATCAAGTAGGTGCACAAAATAAGCTCACAAATACAAAATAAAACTGCAGTATATGTAAAATACAAGATCACTGTATTTGATAATGTACACAGTCTTAGAAGAATCACAAACGATTCTTTCAAAGTTTGTCATGTTTTCTATAGACTACTCTCTGCATTACTGCCTTAAGAACACGTAAAGGTTTTAGTTATCAGTACAAAAGCAATGTCGACAAAGAAAGATCTCAGCTCTAGGTTCATGGTCTTGTAAATGGTGACACATCAGATGCTCCTCCAGACGTTTCTCGAGCACACTGTTCCAACAATGGAATTTGGTACTGCTCCATCAATATATTCCAAGGTGTTGTTTAAATGAAAAGTTACTGTGTCAAGAACTTCAAAAGCATGATAGCTGAGTGGTTAAAAAAAATGCTTCAGTGGATTATATACTGGATGTCACACTTCTATGAGTGATTGACTGAAGTAAAAATCTTTTAGAAATGCCCAGTACCTTCTATTCATTTTTCATCTGTGGCTTACAAATATCAATGGCAGTCAACATCTATCATCCATATCTAAATTCTCTTGATCGGAGTGAATTGAGAGGTCATTCACTTGGTCAATTGTTCTGGATGTAAAGCTATATGTAGGTCAGACTAAAGGGAATTAACAAACAAAATGAGTGTTCAAGGCAACCCAACCATTTAGATTTAGACTTAGATTTCAGATTTATTGTCCGAGTGCATACATAACATCACATACAACCCTGAGGTTCCTTTTTTTTACTGGAGGTGAGGCAGAATCACCATTTATTGGCAGTGCAAAATAAAACTGACTCAATGGACACATGTAAATAAATAAAGAAATGTAAGAAAACTGTGCAATACCAAGAAAATTAAAAAATCAATAAAGTGCAAAAGTAAGAATCCTTAAATGAGTCCCTGACTGAGTTTGTTGTTGTCGAGTCTGATGCTGTTCCTGAACCTGGTGGTGCAAATCTTGTGGCACCAATACCTCTTTGCTGACAATAGCAATTAAAACAGAGCATGTGCTGGATCCTTGTTGATTGCTGCTGCTCTCCAACGCCCAGTTTTTGCCTGTGATGTCCTGGGCTGTGTCCAGTACCTTTTGCCGGGCTTTCCACTCAGAGATATCGGTGTCCCCATACCAGATCGTGAAGCAGCCAGTCAGCTTTCAACCACACATCCGTAGAAATTTTCCCGGGTTTCTGATGTCATACCAAACCTTCACAAACTCCCAAGGAATTAGAGGAGCTTTTCCAGTTCCCCAGTTCCCATTCCATATTTATTTAAAGCTTCTGAGCCAACCGATCTTTGTGACTACCTTGAGCACAAGGACTCCAGCAGTTCAGGAAGGAAACTTATTGCACCTTTTCAAGGGTATGATGGATGGACAATAAGTGCTGGGCAAAAGGATGAATGAGCAAAATGGAGTCATTTATTCATCTTGGTAGAGATGGACAGCGAGAGAAAAGGAGTTGCATGAAGCAGTATGAAAGCGACATAATTGTCCACAAATTTACAGCAGGTAGAAAGCAAGATGATTATTTTTTTTCTGTTTAATCTGATGTCCATTAACACTCCTTCACCAAGGTGTTTCTTTATGATTTTTTGACAGTACATTTAACATAAGCTTGGGTTTGAAATTTGTCGCCATTTTGCTCAATGTTTTTGAAGCTATATCTATGAATTATATAAAATATGTTCAAGTTTGTAGTCACATGTACCAAGTTGCCATGAAAATGTTTGTTTTGTAAGGAGTCTTGCTAGATATACATAATCAGGAGTTTGTGGAGGTTTGGTGTGACATCAGAAAACCTGTCAAATCTCTACAGATGTGTGATGCAAAGTGTGCTGCCGGCTGCATCACCATCTGGTAGGTTTTTTTTTACTACAATCACAGCATCTGCAGACTTTTATGGTTCACTCATTGGAAAACCAATACCCCTGACTGTAAAAACCTCCAAAAGATCGTGGATACATCCCAAGACATCACAGGCAAAATCCTCCCTTCCTTCAAGAACAACTACAGGGAAACACTGCTGTCAGAGAGCAAGAATCAATGCCACCACCACACTCTCTTCTCGTTACTACCATCAAGAAAGAGGTATAGGCTCCACAAGACTCACTCAGCCAGGTTCAGGAATAGCTGCTACACATCCACCATCAGACTCAATACAATTTCATCAAGGACTCGTTTCAGGACTCTTCCTTTTGCACTTCGTTGATTTTTTCTCTCTTTTGCATAGTCAGTTTGTTTGCATAGAACCATACAAAACAACAGTACAGAAACAGGCTACTTTGGCCCTTCTAGTCTGTACCAAACCATTTTTTTGCCTAGTCCCACTAACATCTCCCATCCACGTATCTGTCCAAATTCCTCTTAAATTTTAAAATTGAGCCCACGTTCACCACTTCAGCTAGAAGCTCGTTCTACACTCCCACCACTCTCTGTGTGAAGAGGGTCCCCCTCATGTTGCCCCCTAAATTTTTCCCCTTTCACTCTTAATCCATCTAATCTGGTTTGCATTTCACCTACCCTCAGTGAAAAAAAAAGCCTATCTACATTTACTCTGTCTATCCCCCTTATAATTATAAATACCTCTATCAAACCTCCCCTCATTCTTGTATGATCCAGGGAATAAAGTCCTAACCTGTTCAACCTTTCCCTGTAGCTCAGTTCCTGGTCTGGGTAACATCCTAGTAAATCTTCTCAACATTGAATACAAATTTAAAAGGTTAGTTATATTTCTATGATTCTAATAGTCATCAGAACTTATTCTGTTTAACTATTATTGATCATAATGTAATTACAAAATTTTACTTTTCTTGAGCTGCCCGGCCCTTCCTTCTCAAACTCCCTCACCGTCCTTTCAATATCCAATATTTTCTCTCTATCCTTTTTTTTCCAGTCACCAATAGTGACTCATTCTTTGCTTTCAATAGTTCTTAAAAAGATTCTAAAAATTCATGTCATCGGTTCCCCATGGGAACTGCCTGAGAGATAACCTTAAAATCGAGCATTACTCAGTTTCTGCAGCCAAATGTAACTGTGCTCTAGATTCCACCCATGCATAATTAATGCAAGGGAAAATCTGCTTGTACATCACAAAGAAGGTACATTACTCAAAACTGGGTCACTGGTATTTCAAGTCTTTTGAGGAGGTTCATCAAATGACATGTGAACCTTGGAAGGAAATACTTTCCCTGTAGTCTGTGGAAATAAATTGTTCAGTAAAATTTGTTAAGTGAGGCTTTATAAATGCGAGACCTTCTTCATCATCTCAAGACAATGGTATATTTAATATTACCCTTTTATAGAATCATATAACCATTTAACTATATAACAATTCCAGTATGAAAACAGGCCATCTTGGCGCCTCTAGTCCATACCAATTTAAGTGATTTCCTCTAGTTCCACTTGCCTGCACTCTGCCCATAAACCTTCAACCCCGTCACATCCTTGCACCTATCCAACTTTTCCTGAAATGACAGAATTGACCTTGCTTCAACCACCTCTTCCAGAACGTCGTACCACTCTCTGGGTGATTTGTCCTTCTTTTAGCACATACAACATAGTACCATATAGCCATTTAAACCTGCATTATCATTTGGTGATCATAGGAAATAGGCTCACTTTCATACCAAACTTCTGCATTTCTTTTGTGCTTTATTTCCCAAAATCAGCCAATCTGTGAACTGGAGATTTTCAGTTCCCACGGGATGGAAAGAGAACATTCAGCTAACCATGCTATTCTCTGAAATAGCTTCAGGAAGAAATGGCAGAGCAGACTTGATAAGCTGAATGGCCTACTTCTGATCCTATATCTTATGGACTCTTCTTTAGCTTGGCTTCGCAGACGAAGATTTATGGAGGGGTATGTCCACGTCTGCTGCAGGCTCATTGGTGACTGACAAGTCCGATGCAGGACAGGCAGGCACGGTTGCAGCGGTTGCAAGGGAAAATTGGTGAGTTGGGGTTGGGTGTTGGGTTTTTCCTCCTTTGTCTTTTGTCACCATTGAATGGATTTATAAGCACATAAGGACATAAGAAATAGAAGCAGGAATAGGCCATCTGGCCATCAAGCCTGCTTTGCCATTCAATAAGATCGTGACTCAACTCCACCTACTTTCCTTTACCCCATAATCCTTAATTTTTTTTAATGTAAATATCTATCTATCGAACTAAACCTTAAAAAGTTTAATGAAGTAGCCTCAACTGCTTCCCTGGGTAGAGAATTCCACACATTCACTACTCTCTGGGGAAAAAAAACCTCCCCTGAAACTTGAGGCTGTGTTCCCTAGTTCTGGTCTCACTTCCAAGTGAAAAGATTTTTCTTGCCTCTATCTTAGCTATCTCTTTCATAATTTTATATGTTTCTATAAGATCTCTTCTCATTCTTCTGAATTTGAGTGAATATAATCCAAGATGACTAAATCTCTCCTGGTAGGTCAACCCCCTCATCTCCGAGATCAACCTGGTCAGCCTCCTCTGGACTGCCTCCAAGGCCAGTACATCTTTCCTCAGGTATGGAGAGCAGAACTGCGCACAGTACTCCAGGTGCAACCTTGTACAATTGCAGCATGACCTCCCTGCTCTTAAATTCAATTCCTCCAGCGACGAAGGCACTACTCAGCCTTCGGGTATGATCTTCCAAAATGCATTACCTCACACTTACCTGGATTGAATTCCATCTGCCATCTGAAGACAGTGTTGTAGTCCATGAAAAGTAGTCGGATGTAATGTTCAGCATTCTCTGATTTCTTTTTAACCCAACTCAGATCTCAGCTCAAGGTAAGAACTTCCCTCAGCAGTTGGTAAAGCAGAGAAAATTGAACTGAACACAGTTAAAAGGTGGACAAAATAAATCATGTAACAGTTTTATTTCCTGAAGTTCCGTTTATTTGCATCAGCAAGACTTCATATTGTCTACCTGATCCCAGAACACCTGTTAAGATTAATTCCAATTATGTTTTATCCCTCTCAATGAACTTGCAGCTCAGCCAATAAAAAATCAAATTTTTGTCTTATCCTGGATAAATTTTCATCATTGAGTCAATTTAATCCACTTTTTATTGTAATTCTTGGCATCTGACTACTTTCCTCTTGTCAAGAAATGTAATCTGCATGAAAGCCATGGTGTAAGGCTTGTTATCACCTTCTAAATTCTTCCACTGTCAAGCACATTGTACAATTTAAAACAGATGCATCTGTTCCTGAAGCTATCATTCTGTGGGACAACCAAATGCATTTTAAATCCCCACAGAGGACAAATTTGCATACTTTCAAGACAGAAAGTGACAAACATCGAGAGTTAACATGTGCAAAGATTTAAAATGGAGATTTATGGTCAATTAGCTTCCACTGTTTCTTGTTTTAAACAGCAGACACAGAATTGTGGGCACTGTTTACTAATTTTAACTGCCGTTATGCTTATTTACAATTTTTCACCCTATGGTTATTTCCATCCATTGTTAACAACTCACTAAGATCATGATAAAATTGGTAAGTTCCATGGTTGAGGGACAGAATGATTCAGAATCAGAATCAGGATCAGGATTTATTGTCATAAACAAGTCATGAAATTTGGTGTCTTACAGCAGCGTCACACTGCAGACATTCATATTATGACGTTACGACGTTACGATAAAAAATAAAATAAAATAAAATAATATTAACAGTCCACAAAAAGTACGGCCGTGTCTTTGGTTCATTGTTCTTTGAGGAATCTGATGGCAGCGGGGAAGAAGCTGTCCTTGTGCCGCTGAGTGCTCGTCTTTAGGCTCCTGTACATTTTCCCCCCCGATGGTAGCAGAGTGAAGAGGGCATGGCCTGGGTGGTGGGGTCTTTGAGGGTAGAGGCTGCTTTATTAAGAAACCATCTCTAGTAGATGTCCTTGATGGAGTGAAGTCTGGTGCCTGTGATGTGGCAGGCTGAGTTAACAACTCTTTGGAGTTTATTCTTGTTTTGAGATTTGACACCTCCATACCAGGCAGTGATGCAACCAGCCAGAATGCTCTCCACGGTCCACCTGTAGAAGTTTATGGTAGTCTTCAGTGACATACAAACTCTCCTCAAAAACATCAAAAAGTCTAGCCACTGGTGACCCTTTTTTGTGATTGCATCAATGTGGAGGCTCCAGGTCAGATCCTCGGAGATGTTGACACCCAGGAATTTGAAGTTCTTAACCCTCTCCACTACTGAGCCCTCGATGAGGACTGGGTCATGTTCCCCTGACTTCCTCCTGAAGTCCACACTCATCTCCTTGATTTGGGTGATGTTGAGCGCATGGTTAGTGTCATTACACTGATCTATCTCCCTTATGAGCACTTCCTCATTGCCGTTTGTGATTCTGCCGACAACTGTGGTGGATGTATAATGAGTAGAGCAATGGGCTAAATACGCATCCTTGGGGTGCACCTGTGTTGATGATCAGTGAGGAGGAGATGCTGTTTCCAATTTGTACTGACTGTGGTCTTCCAATGAGAAAATCAAGGATCCAGTGGGGTACAGAGGCCAAAGGTTTGTAGTTTCTTGACCAGCACTGAGGGAATAATCAACAGAAAGTAAAACAGGATGGTAAATTTATAAGAGTACGTGGTAGAATACCTAAATGCAGGAATGACAGCAGATAATTGTATTTTTTCATGGAAAGTAGAGAAAGAATTGAGGAATTAAGTATTATGGGGAAAGGGCAGGTAAATGGAATCAAGTTGAATGCCAGATTAGCCATGATCTTCTTGAATAGCATAACAGGCTTGATGGGTCAGATTGCCTACTCCTGCTCCTGTTTCTATGTTTTATATGTAAGATGAGGAGTGGGAGAGCGCTGAGTACTTATGCCCATTTAAGTGCTAACTAAACTTGGCTCTAGACCCAATATAAAAATCTCAGGCTTTCAGTTAAACTGGTGTTGATCAAGAAAAGGATGATGTGAGATCTTCTCAAAGTGGAAATGTTCATTCAGTCATTTTCACTTACCTTTAAAAATTCCTCTATTGTAACAGATTTTAGAATGAGTGAGGGTTATTTTATTTCTATATTCCAGCATTTTAGAGGTATTTCCTTGTTGACTTAGATAAGATTAGAAGAGGTACAAGGACTGCCTAAAGAAATCACTTGGTGCCTGCCACATTGACCACCGCCAGAGGGCTGATATCGCCTCCAACCGTGCATCTTGGCACCTCACATTTCGGCGGGCAGCAACCTCCTTTGAAGAAGACCGCAGAGCCCACCTCACTGACAAAAGACAAAGGAGGAAATACCCAACACCCAACCCCAACCCACCAATTTTCCCTTGCAACCGCTGCAACCGTGCCTGCCTGTTCTGCATTAGACTTGTCAACCACCAACGAGCCTGCAGCTGACGTGGACATTGCCCCTCCATAAATCTTCGTCCGCGAAGCCAAGCCAAAGAAGAAGAAGAGATAAAAGAAGTGTAGAAGGATATGGACATTATGCAAGCAAATGGAATTAGCATCGATGGAATCAGTATAGATGGAGTGAGTCAAAAAGGCCTGTTTCTGTGCTGTGTAATTTTATAATACTATGATTCTCTATAAGGGGCACTTACATTTCTTGCAGCAACCTTTATAGCAGCTGCTTCTTGCAAGTTAATGACACAGTCTTAAAATTCAGCAAAATGCTTTGTGCCATCTAAAATCTTGCTGATTCTGTGATTTGGATCAGAATCTGTGGTGGGTTACAAATGAGTGCCACACTTGCTCAGTATATCTGAATATTCAAGTACATTCTTCCCCTTTGAATGAAAGGTGTTAAACATAAATCAAAAGAGTGTCTAGTTTCCTGCAGTGAATTTGTAATATTAATGTCAGGAAGCAAGTCAATTACAAATCTCCTGATATAGTTTTGATTTCACACGTTTTGTGTGTAGTCTGGAAACTGGTAGAAACATCGTTCATATATCTACAATTAAGAATACTAAATGTGAACTAACTTTGTGTACCTGAAATTTAACCATCAGGCGACCGTTAGCCTCAGAAAAAAGGTTAATTTTTCATGTAACATCTCCACCTGAATGAAGGAACAGTTGCCAAATGGCTCAAATCACTAACTATAAACAGATCATATGAAGAAGAGTTAAACAGAAATAGGAGTAGGTCATTTGTCCCTTGGGGTCGTTTCTGCATTTAGTGAAATCAATTCATCTGTGACGATGCTCCACATATCCATCTTTACCTCATATCCCTTAATCCCTTTGGTTAACAAAAATCAATTAATAGTGAGTTAAAATTAAGAATTGATCTTAAGGAAAGTATAAATGTTTAACCACATTTTTATATGATGAATGATCTTCTCATTAATATCACCTCAGAGTTCATGATGCTGCCTTCAGGACCGGAGACAAGATGACACCAACAACAGCCAGGGCTGAACTCTTCCATGCAATGTGGAAGGAAAAGCGTGGGTATGCAAAGAAGATCCATAGTGCAACACCCAGTGTTACGAGGCACACATGGCAAGGGATCTAAACCATAACAATCCACAAGACAACCTTGCAAGTAAAAGACAATGACGCCTCCCTTCCAGACAGACTGAACACATTTACACATGGCTGATACCAAAGAAAGCACCATCTCTCCTTGATCTCCTCTTGCATAACTGCAGCTGAGGTGAGGAGAACCCCATCCAAGGTGAACCCACACAAGGCAGCAGACCAGAAAACATACCCGGTTGTGTACTGAAGGACTGTGCAGACTAAATGATGGGGGTCCTTATGGACATCTTCAACACTTCATTGCAGCAGTTCAGCATCTCCGCATGTTTCAAGATATCCACCATTTTCCCGGTATCAAAGAGAACGACAGTAACAGGCCTCAATGACTATGGCACTGACTTCCACCATTATGAAATTCTTAATAGGATCATACCCCAGAGACTGATGGAGAAGTTGATGAGCTGGGATTCAACATCCCTCTCAGTAGCTGGATTCTGGACTTCTGAATTGAAGGACCACCATCTGCATCACCAAAGTTGCAGATGGCGTAACAGCAGTCGGCCTCATCACCAACAACAATGAGTCACACTACAAAGAAGAGGTAAAAAATGTTGTCAAAATAGCAACCTGAGTCTCAACATGGACAAGATAAAGGAGATGACTGTGGACTTCAGGAGTGGAGACAGTAGGGAGCACCAAGTTCCTCAGAGTTCACTTAGAAGGAGTGGACTCAAAACATCTCTTCACTTCTCAGTTTCAGGAGAAAACTGAAGAAGTCAGGGCTACTGGCCTTTGTTTGTCAACTTTCTACAGGAGCCCTATCGAGATCATCCTGGCAGGCTGCACTGCATCACAGTGTATCATAGATGCTGCAGAGCATCAGATCAGCGCTCAACCACAGGACCATAAGAACGGCAGAGAGAATCACTGGGGTCTCCCTCCTGCCCACCGTTGGGATTTACTGGAATTTTTGTCGCGAGAGAGCTCGCAAAATCATTGAGGACCCCTACATCCCTGCACACAGCACTTTTCAACTACACCCATTGGGAAAGAGGTACAAGAGTATCAGAGCCAGAACCATCAGGCATAGGAACATCTTCCCACGGGCAGTGAGTCTGCTGAACAACTGATAAGATTGCTCATACATTCCCTTCATGACTCAGCTTTTTACTTAGCAATAATACTTATTTATTTTAATATTTGTGTGGACGTACTGTGCATAGGTATCGTTTGCCTGTATACATGTAGTGTTTGAATGTGTGTTTGCAATGTGTTGCATCAAGGACTGGATGACACTGTATCGGTCAGTTGTACTTGTACAATTGAATGATAAGTAAACTTGAACTTGAACTTGGTTTAACTGGTTATCGGTGTGTTTCCTATAAGTGTTAGAAAGTTTAATATCTGTAAGCTCATCCTCTTAATTGCCCATGTTTAAAATGCTACATATCAATGATATATTGATCTCCTCTCTCTCTCTCTTCTTGTCTCTTTCTCATTTTTCCTCTCCCTCTCTCCTATAAATATAAATGTGTGTGTGTTTGCTGAGAGTGAGGCTGGGTAAGACTGTATTGTTGTCCTATTCTTCTGAGTAAGAATGGAATATGGTAAGAAAAGCTAACATTGTGAATTGAGTTGCATCAGGAAGACTGACTAAAACAGGACAGGGTGAGACAGGGAGATATCTAAGTTGACTTTGCATTAAGGAAGCAGCCACTTTCCATGTGAATGTGTTAACAATAATTTATCAGCAAGGATGCATTTGATTGTTGATTATTTGTAACAGTGAATGGAAATGTTTCATTCCTCATCGGTCCAACACATTATGTACTGCATATATATTAATGTGTCATATATTACACATAACCATTATAGTCATTAATAAGACCATAATAGAATGGTTCCACTATTTCTATTTGCATTTGAAACTTAAACTAGCAACATTAATAAAAGATTCACTTTTTGCTGTTATTACTTCAAAATTCATTGGTTATTAAATAATGCAACAAAATTTACCAAGTAGTACCTTCTTTTCTTTGGCTTGGCTTCACGGACGAAGATTTATAGAGGGGTATGTCCACGTCTGCTGCAGGCTCGTTGGTGACTGACAAGTCCGATGCGGGACAGGCAGACACGGTTGCAGCGGCTGCAGGGGAAAATTGGTTGGTTGGGGTTGGGTGTTGGGTTTTCCTCCTTTGTCTTTTGTCAGTGAGGTGGGCTCGGCGGTCTTCGTCAAAGGAGGTTGCTGCCCGCTGAACTGTGAGACGCCAAGATGCACGGTTGGAGGCGAGATCAGCCCACTGGCGGTGGTCAATGGGGCAGGCACCCAGAGATTTCTTTGAGCAGTCCTTGTACCTCTTCTTGGGTGCACCTCTGTCTCGGTGGCCAGTGGAGAGCTCGCCATAGAACACGATCTTGGGAAGGCGATGGTCACTTAGTCAGTAATAATAGTATAAGGGCTAGTCAGCATGGATTCCTTAAGGGTAAATCATGCTTGATTAACCTTCTGGAATTTTTTGAGGATGTGACAAAGAGGGTGGACTCGGGAGAGCCAGTGGATGTGGTGTATTTGGACTTCCAGAAGGCCTTTGATAAGGTATCGCACGGGAGTCTAGTGGGCAAGATCAGGGAGCATGGTATTGGAGGTAAGGTGCTGACATGGATAGGAAATTGGTTAAGAGATAGGAAACAAAGGGTTGGAGTAAATGGGTCTTTTTCAGAATGGCAGGATGTGACGAGTGGAGTGCCTCAGGGATCGGTGTTGGGTCCTCAGTTGTTTGTAATTTATGTTAATGATTTGGATGAGGGGATTATAAATAACATGAGCAAATTTGCAGATGACACTAAACTGGGTGGTGGTGTGGGGCGTGAGGAGGATGTAAGGAAAATGCAGAGGGACTTGGACAGGCTGGAGGAGTGGGCGGCTAAATGGAAGATGAATTTCAATGTGAACAAATGTGAGGTTATTCATTTTGGGGGAAGTAATAGGAAAGCTGAGTATTATTTAAATGGAGACAAGCTAGGGAGTGGGGAAGTGCAAATGGATCTGGGTGTACTTGTTCACCGGTCACTGAAGGCTAGCATGCAGGTTCAGAAAGCTGTGAAGAAGGCAAATGGAATGTTGACTTTCATAAAGAGGGGATTGGAGTATAGGAACAGAGACGCCCTTCTGCAGTTATACAGGGCCCTGGTGAGACCCCACCTGGAGTATTGCGTCCAGTTCTGGTCTCCAAACTTGAGGAAGGACATACTAGCTATAGAGGGTGTGCAGCGCAGATTTACAAGGTTAGTTCCAGGGATGGCAGGATTGTCATATGCAGCAAGGCTAGAAAAATTGGACTTGTATCCATTGGAGTTTAGAAGGATGAGGGGGGACATGATTGAGGTATACAAAATCATCAGGGGGATAGACAGGGTGAAGTCAGATTACTTGTTCCTAATGATAGGGGAGACGATGACTAGAGGGCATAGTTTAAGAATACAGGGTAGGCCTTTTAGGACGGAGATGAGAAAGCATTTTTTTACCCAGAGAAGTGTGAACCTGTGGAATGCTCTGCCACAGAGGGTGGTAGAGGCGGATTCGCTGACTATGTTCAAAAGAGAGTTAGATAAGACTCTTGTGGGTAACAAAGTTAAGGGTTATGGGGATAAGGCTGGAAAGGGGTACTGATGGTAATGATCAGCCATGATCTAAAATGGCAGTGCTGGCCCGACGGGCCAAGTGGCCTACTCCAGCTCCTATTGTCTATTGTCTGTTGTCCTCCATTCTGGAGACATGATGCACCCAGCGCAGTTGGGTCTTCAGCAGCATGGATTCGATGCTTGCGGACTCTGCCAGCTCGAGTACTTCGATGTTGTTGTTGAAGTCACTCCAATGAATGTTGAAGATGGAGTGGAGACAGCGCTGATGGAAGCGTTCTAGGAGCCGTAGGTGATGCCGGTAGAGGACCAAGTAGTACCACAGACTTGCAAAAGCATCATATACTTTAACACTGATTTCCAACAGCAATTATAAAAAAAAGCTAAGACACCAAGGTATGATGAGAACTATTTAATCAACATCAACAATGGTTACAACATAGAAAATACGTATGATCCACGTTATAAATAACGTGTTTACTTTTGTTAATTATATGCAATTTAAATTTATTGTTACCTGAAGATTATATCATATCTATGTATCTGATTTTTTTCAATAAAAACAATAAAAAGATTTAAAAAAAACAGAAGAACATAGAAAATAACAGCACAGGACCAGGCCCTTAGACCCATGATGAACGTGTCAAATTGAGTAGCCTCCTCTGCCTGTACAGATCCATATCCCACTTTTTTCTGCATATTCATTTAAAAGCCTTTTAAATGCCAATTCATTTCTTGTACGTTCAGTGTGAGAATGGAGATTGTTTTCTGGACCACACAGATCATGAGTTATAAACGTTACACCTCACTTTAGTTGGTTAGAAAGATTGGGAAGGAGGCCATAGATCATATACAACACAGAACAGGCCCTTCAGCCTAACTTGTCCATGCTGAACAAGTATGGTCAAGTTTGCCTACATTTCATCCATCTCCTTCCCATCTGTCTAAATGCCATAAGAATATTGTAATTAAATCTGCTTCTATAGATTCTTCTGCACCTCGTTCCAGATACAGATTACCCTCTGAGTTAAGATTGCCCTTTATGGTCATCTTAAAGTTATTAAAGGTTACGGAGAGAAGGCGGGGACGGGGTACTGAACTTTAAGATCAACCATGATCTCGTTGAATGGCGGAGCAGGCTCGAAGGGTCGAATGACCTACTGCTCCTATCTTCTATGTTTCCATGTTAATTCTCTCTCCTCCCACCTTAAACCTGTGACATCTTGTTCTAGAATAGTCTACCCTCGTAAAAAAAAACTGCGAGCATTCATTTTTTTTTCCTTGCCCCTCAGAATTTTATACATTCGACCCTAATCATTAAACAACTCTAGTACCACAAAAAGACTGGTTTGCACAACTGAAATGCCACTTTTTTGTTGCACTTAACTGTAACTATGAATATTTATTTTTGGCCTATATTTTACATTTGTCATCTCTTTCCATATTGAGCTCATTTAATGTATCTTATTAGTTATTTTTTTACAAACATAACTGTTTGGCTTCAGCAACTAACAATGTTGTTACATCTATACTTATGATTATGACAATAAACTCATCATCATAAAGTTTATCGCTCAGTCCTCTCAGTCCCCAAAGTACCAGGGAATAAAGATCCAACGTCTCCTTCTAACTCAAGTCTTCCAACCCAGGCATGAATCCTGGTAAAGCTCCTTTGCATCCCTTCCAACGTCAGCAGTATATCTTAACATAACATAACAATTTACAGCACGGAAACAGGCCATTAGGCCCTTCTAGTCCGCACCGAACCAAACACCCCTCTCTAGTCCCACCTCCCTGCACAATGCCCATAACCCTCCATCTTCTTCTCATCCATATATCTGTCCAACCTTTTCTTAAATAATACAATTGACTCCGCCGCCACTATTTCTCCCGGAAGCTCATTCCACACGTCTACCACTCTCTGAGTGAAGAAGTTCCCCCTCATGTTACCTCTAAACCTCTGCCCCTTAATTCTTAACTCATGTCCTCTTGTTTTAATCTTTCCTCCTCTTAACGGAAATAGTCTATCCACATCCACTCTGTCTATCCCTTTCATAATCTTAAATACTTCTATCAAATCCCCTCTCAACCTTCTACGCTCCAAAGAATAAAGACCTAATCTGTCCAATCTCTCCCTGTACTCTAGATGCTTAAACCCAGGTAACATTCTGGTAAACCTTCTCTGCACTCTCTCCACTCTGTTTATATCCTTCCTATAATTAGGCGACCAGAACTGCACACAGAACTCCAAATTAGGCCGCACCAACGTCTTATACAGTCTCAACATCACCTCCCAACTCCTATATTCCATGCAATGATTGATAAAGGCCAGCATACTAAAAGCCTTCTTCACCATCCTATTCACGTGAGTTTCTACCTTCAGGGAACGATGTACCATTACTCCTAAATCTTTCTGCTCTTCTGTATTCATCAATGCTCTCCCATTTACCACGTATGTCCTGTTCTGATTCTTCTTACCAAAATGAAGCACCTCACACTTATCAGCATTAAATTCCATCTGCCATTTTTCAGCCCACTTTTCTAAGCAGCCCAAATCCCTCTGCAATCCTTGAAAACCTTCTTCATTATCCACTATTCCACCTATCTTAGTATCGTCTGCATATTTACTAATCCAATTTACCACCCCATCATCTAGATCATTAATGTATATAACGAACAACAATGGGCCCAATACAGATCCTTGAGGCACACCACTGGTCACCGGCCTCCAACCTGACAGACAATTATCCACTACCACTCTCTTGCCTCTCCCTTTCAGCCAATGTTCAATCCATTTGACTATCTCAAAATTTATACCTAAAGACTGCACCTTCTTAACTAACCTTCCATGTGGTACCTTATCGAAGGCCTTATTGAAGTCCATATAGACAACATCCACTGCGCTACCCTCATCCACATTCCTAGTCACCTCTTCAAAAAATTCAATCAGATTGGTCAAACATGACCTTCCTCCCACAAATCCATGTTGAGTGCTCCTGATCAGACCCTGTCTATCCAGATGTTTATAAGTACTATCTCTAAAAATTTTTTCCATTAATTTACCTACCACAGACGTCAAACTTACAGGCCAATAGTTGCCAGGCTTCCTCCTTGAACCCTTTTTAAATAACGGAACCACATGCGCAATGCACCAATCCTCTGGCACTATCCCCATATCTAATGACATTTGGAAAATTACCGCCAGAGCCTCTGCTATTTCCTCCTTCACTTCTCTCAATGTCCTGGGGAAGATCCCGTCTGGTCCCGGAGACTTATCCACCTTTATATTCTTCAAAAGCCCTAAAACTACATCTTTTGTAATCTCTATATTCCCCATATTTACCCAATTTGCTTTTTTTATCTCACAACTCCCAATATCCTTCTCCTTAGTGAATACCGAAGAAAAGAGACTGTTCAATATCTCCCCCATTTCTCTAGGCTCCACACACAGTTTTCCGCTCTGATTCTCTAAGGGACCAATTTTGTCTCTAGCTTTCCTTTTACCATTAACATATTTGTAGAACTCTTTTGGATTAGTTTTCACCCTGCTTGCCATAGTTTCCTCGTACCTTCTTTTAGCTTTCCTAATTCCTCTCTTAAGATTCCTCTTACATTCAATGTATCTTTCAAACATCCCCTTAACTCCATGCTTCTTATATCTAATGTATGCCTCCCTTTTTCTTCGAACCAAGTTTCCAATATTCCTTGAAAACCATGGCTCTCTCAAACCTTTTTACCCTCCTTTTAACCTAACAGGAACATAAAGCTTTTGCACTCTCAAAATCTGATCTTTAAAAGACTTCCATCTCTCTACTACATCCTGCCCATAAAACAAATTGTCCCAATTCACACCCTGCAAGTCCTTTCGCATCTCCTCAAATCTAGCTTTTCCCCAATCAAAAACCTCAACCCTTGGCCCTGACTTCTCTCTTTCCATAATGACATTGAAGCTGATGGCATTATGATCACTGGACCCGAAGTGCTCGCCAACACTAACCTCCGTCACTTGACCCATCCCATTTGCCAACAGTAGATCTAACACTGCTCCTTCTCTGGTTGGCACCTCTACATATTGTTGTAAAAAACTATCTTGCACACATTTCACAAACTCTAACCCATCCACTCCTTTCACAGAATGTGTTTCCCAATCTATATGTGGAAAATTAAAATCTCCCATAATTACAACCCTGTGCTTATCACAAATATCTACTATCTCCCTACAGATTTGCTCCTCTAGGTCTCGGTCCCCTCCGGGTGGTCTATAATACACCCCTACAAGTGTAACCTCTCCTTTCCTCCTCCTCAGTTCCACCCAAATAGCCTCCGTGGATGTGCCCTCTAATCTATCCTTCCTAGGCACCGCTGTAATATTTTCCCTGACAAGCAATGCAACCCCACCTCCTCTTGCCCCTCCGACTCTATCACACCTAAAGCAACAAAACCCAGGGATATTCAGCTGCCAATCACATCCCTCCTGCAACCATGTCTCACTAATCGCTACCACATCATACTTCCAAATATCAATCCACACCTTCAGCTCATCCACCTTTTTTACAATACTCCTGGCATTAAAATATATGAATTTCAGAGATTTCCCAATTTTTAATCCCTGTTTTCCCTCATCTTTAATAACAACATTATTTACTTTTCCTGCCAATTGCCCTTCATCTTCTTCCAGAGCATTTCCCGTCTCTATCACCTGCCCATCCATATTCAAATACTTACTACAAACTTTCTTTGTTTGCATTCTAACCTTCTCCTTACTGCTCTGTACTATTTTGTTCCCTCCCCCCAACCATCTTTGTCTCCTCTAGATGCTGAAAGACCGAATGAGTTCCTCTAACATTTTGGAGTGTTTTTACTATAATCACAGCGTCTTCAGACTTCCATGTTTCAACTTGTACTGTACACAGTCCTCCAAGTATGAAATACAAATGCCTAGCAAATTTGTATTATGATGTACCAACTTTTGTACTCCCAATGAGGTCAGGAGCACCTTCTTCAGCACCATGAGTCTTCACTTTCATGCAACTATGCACCTTTTATAACCTAAGCCCCTCTGCTCTAAGACACTCTGCAGGACCCTTGTAGTGGCACTATACCGGCACTACAACTCCCGGAAGGCATCGAACTAGCCATGTGACATGAGTGCATGATAATGTCAACACGTGTCAAGTGTGTGATTCAGGCTGTTAAAAGGTTGCATGGGTAGAGAAGAGTAAATGTATTTGATTCACCCTAAAAACATGTTTTGTGGTTATTTTGTCGTGCCCACTGTGTTTCCAGTGGCCACAATTGGTGACTTGACGAGTCCAAATATGCATTTTTGGACAAACATGGACTCTGCAGCCCTTGCTGTGAAGCTGCCACCTTTCTGGGCAACTGAGGCTGAACTGTGGTTGTAACTGGCTGAAGCACAATTTCACCTTCTCAAAGTCGAATTGGACAACACTCATTACCATGTAGTCCATGCCCTGGACCAGGCTGTGGATATGGTATGTCCTGTAGGGAAAGTGCAGCCAAACTACTACATCTCAATGGGTTGGGAAACTGCGCCTCTTCAGAACTATTGGATGAAATGCTGTTCCTGGCAGCTGGCGAAAGGCCCAATGTATTATTCCAGCAGCTCTTTTTAGAACAAATGCCAGAGGATATTAGGCTCTTGTTATCCATGTGTTCATTTGAAGACCAAAGGGCTGTAGAAGGGGAGGCAGACATTCTATGGCTGGCTCAAAAAGCACAGCAAGAGAAGACTAGTCAACCAATCTCTCTGATATTAACCCCATGGCACAATCTAGTGCTCTTACAACATCACTCCCTACAAGGAGGCAACACCCCAAGACAAGCAAGAAGCCTGTGGACACCTCATCTTGGTGTCAATACCACACGTGTCGAGGAGTAAATGCCCGCAAATGCCTTCCACTCTGCTCCTTGTAGGAAATGCCCAGGCCAACCGCCAGTAAGAGATTCAACGGTTGGCGAGAAACTTGCAAGCCTACTCTATGAATGGGACCAGTTGTCACAGCGACAATTTCTGGTGGACACAGGTTCAGAATTTAGTGTATTTCCACCCATCGGTTTTGACTCAAGCCATCCTACCCCAGACATGCAACTACGAGCAACTATCAGTTCCAACATTCCGACCTTTGGCATCAGGAAGATGAATGTCAAGTTCAAGAATAATCTCTACACATGGCCATTTATTATAGCAACAGTATCCCAACCTTTGCTTGGTGCAAATTTTCACTGGGCTCATTCATTCCTTGTTAACTTAAAAGGGTGTCGGCTAATAGATGGAGCTACTTTTCAGACCATTCCTCTTGAAGACGCCTATGCCCCTGCTCTGCACCTCCAAACATTAAGTAAATCAGTAGATGAATTCTCCAAGCTGTTGGAGAATTTTCTGCCTCCACTGCAAAGCACAGTATTACTCATCGCATTTGCACTAAGGGCCCACCTATCCATGTTAACGTGCGCATCTTGCCTCCAGAGAAGCTGTGTTTATCAAAGGAAGAGTTTGCCAAGATGGAGAAACTAGGCATAATTCATATGTCTGACAGTCCCTGGGCATCTCAATTACATATGGTCCCAAAACACAATGGTAGTTAGTGACCATGTGTAAATGACAGGCAATTCTCAGAGAGAAAGAAAAATACAATTTTACTTTCTCTCTGCTTGCAAAACCACATGACACTCTTAGATCAGTAAGTTCCACTCCAGACAGTTCTTTCGTCTGTTGCCTTTTTATAAACAACAATCCATTAGTGAAGTCTCTTGGGCACTCTCCAAAGCTTTTGCAAAAAGGATCTTTGCGCTGGACTGTCTAGCATGAGCAGAGCTCCAGTATTTTAAATAAGATCTGTTTTAAAGTGTTTGTATGTGACCTACACTGAAAAACCTGCCCCAATTTGTCTCCAAAAATCATGTCTATATACAATACAAGCACAACATAATCTGTCACAGTACACTTCTTATTCGTCTTCCAAACTTTGGACTGACCATCAATCCGGATAAATGCATCTTTGGACAAGAAATGAATGATTATTCAGGAAGGCGTGACCCTGCTTCCATCCAAAGTTGAGGCCATTACTAAATGCTCAAGATCTTCTACAGTTAAAAGCCTACTGAAATTCGTGGGAATAGTAAATTTTTACCATCAGTTTCTTCTGGGAGCAGCTCAGATCATGAAGCGTCTTTTCGATTTACTGTCCGGAAATGCTAGAACCATCCATGGGACTGAAGAGGGAAACAATGCCTTCTTGAAGATAATAGATTTGCTGTCTCATGCCACTATGCAAAGCTACCCACTTTTAAATGCAGCCACTGCTGTAGGAAGTGCACTTCTTCAATATGTCAACGGGAAATGGAAACCGTTATCATTTGTCAGTTGCCATCTTCGTGAAGCAGAGAATAAATACAGTGCTTTTGATAAGGAGCTTTTGGCCATTAGCTCATCTATTCAACACTTCTGTTACTTTTTGGAAGGCAGAGATTTCACTAAGTACACTGACCACAACTCCTTAACATTTGCATTTTACAAAGTCGCAGAGCCCTGGTCAACACAACAAGAATGACAATTATCATTCATTTCAGAATTTTCCACAAATATACTACATATTTCCAGAAAAGACAATGTAATATCTGATGCATGTTCCTGCTCTGCTCCACTCGATGTTTCGTCTGTAGATCAACGTATTGACTACACAGTTTTGGCCAAGGCCCAAGAACATGACCTGGAGATGAATGCTAATTGCACTGCAATCACGAACCTGCAATTGAAGGATGTCCTCTGTGATATATCAATGGAACACCTACGTCCAGTCGTTCCGGCATCACAGAAATGTCGAGTATTCGACTCTCCGCATGGTCTCTCACATCCATCGATTAGGTTGACTGTTCATATGGTTCCCAACAGCTTCATGTGGCACAGTCTTATAAAAGACATTACACAAATGGAAAGTTCCTGCATTGCCTGCTAGAAAGCAAAAGTTCAGCAACAAACTAAGGCAGTCCTTCCCAGCAGAAACTCAGCATTTTGCTCATGTCCACATGGACATTGTTGGTCTGCTTCCTGTTTCAAGAGGATACTGTTATTTTTCTACAGTAATAGACAGACTTACATGATGGCCCAAGGCCATGCCTATGGTAGATGCTACATCAGATAATTGTGCTCGGGCATTCCTCAGTTCCTGGGTGTCTCATTTTGGTTTACTATCACATGTTACTTCGGATAGAGGACCACAATTTAATTCCTTGCTGTGAATGGCCTTGTCTTGCTTGCTCAGTGCAAAAATTCATCATACGAATGCCTATCATCCCCAGGCTAATGGAATGGTGGAAAGATTTCATCGACATCTCGACAGCCTTGATTGCGCAGTTAGAGGGCATGAACTGGGCTAATGTGCTGCCATAGGTATTACTGGGCATTAGAACAACTCCAAAGGAGGAACTCGAAGTTTAATCACAAGAGCTCATATACTGTTGGTGGTTCCAGTGGAATTTTTCCCATACCATTCCAAGCCCAGCAATGATCCTATGGAACTGTTGAGTAAGGGAGACCGTAGGAAAATTGAACCCTATACCACCATCGTCACATGGAAAACGCTCTTCCTTTGTGCCTGACGGTCTCAAAAACTGTGAATAAGTCTTCGTCCGTAGGGGAGCCCTTGGCCAACTTTTGCAGGTGCCCTTCGAAGAACCTTATAGGATACTTATACAAACTAGGTTGACCTGTATTTTGGACATTGGAGGGAAGCCACAGTCTTTCACAATTGACAGGTTTAAACCAGCTCATGTGTACAAGTCTTCCACATTTTAGCAGGCCAACAGTCAGTTGCAGAGATTGACCATCTAACAGACAAACATTTTGGCTGGTTTTGGGGGGGGGGGGGAAAGGGGGGATCTAGAGCACCACTACAACTCCCAGAAGGCTTGAAACCGGCCATGTGACGGCAGTGTGTGATGACGCCAGTGTGTGCATGTTGAGCACATGATTCAGGCTATTAAAAGGCTGCACGGGTGGTGAAGAATAAATCTGTCTGATTCACTCTAAAGACGCCTTGTGTGGTTCTTTTGTCGTATCCACTCCGATTCCAGTGGCCACACTCCACTATCTACTGTGTAGGTCCTACATTTGTTTGTCTTAACCAAACTACAGCTCTTCACACTAGTCAGAGTTAAACGCCATTTGCCATTCTTGGCCTAATTCCCTAAGTGATCTAGATCCTGTTATAAACCTATCCATCCTTTCTTACTACTTATTACACCACCAATTTTGGTGTCATCCAGAAATGTATTAATCATACTAACTACATTTCTATCCAAGTCATTAAGATGATTCTAAATGAGCCAACCATGAACTTATCTTTATAGATATCACAGGTAGTGATCAGAATCAGGAACCCAAACTAATTTGCTGTCTGTACCAAGTGGATCAAGAGTTGCCCACAGTTTCTCAAGCATGACCCCTTATTTAAATAAGATCATAGATGATCTAATTATAATAAAGCTTTACTCTTAGTTGTATTTCAGTACTTGCTTATCAAGACTTTACCTATTTTTGCCTCAAAAATGTTGAAAGACACTGCTTATACCAGACTTTGATAAAGAGAGATCAGTGATGGCTTGAAACAGGAATAAAGGGAAGCATATGGTAAGTATAGGCAACTGGGATTGAAAGACTCTCTTGAGGAATACAGAAGTTATCCAAGGGAATTAAGTAAAGAAATTTGGATGGCAAAAAGTAGTCATGAAATCACTTTATCAGGTGTGATTAAGTAGAATTCTAAGCCATTCTATAAGTGTATCAAGAGCAAGAAGATAGCCAGGGAAAGATGATGTCCTTCAGGGACCAAATAGGTAATCTATTGTGGAGTCATCAGTGTGAACAAATGAACAGCTCACTTATCTTCACCAAGAAGAAAGACATGAAAGAGAGGGAAGATAATCTGGAGCTGCTCAATACTAAGAAGGAGGAATGTTAGTTGCCATTGGACACCTAAGATTTGATAAATCCCCTTGGCTAAATGAGATCTATTGCAGGTTTCTATGGAAGACATAAGAAAAGAAAGTTGATTCATTGTGTGAGATTTTTGCATTTTGTTCCCAAGGCGGATATCATATATAGGCATTTTATATAGGGTCAATGCAAACCGGCTTTTGCTATTAAGGTTGGGTGAGATAATATCTAGAGGACACTGGGCACATCCTCGGGTCCTGATTGGATATATCCATGGTTATTAAAAGGGGAAAATGAAGAAATTGCTAGGGCCTTGACACAGATTTTTGCACCCTCACTCCTGACAGGAGAGGTCCAGAGGAATGGAGAGAGGCTAATGTTGTACTTTGTTCAAGAAGGGAGAAAAATGCAAAATCAATTATAGGCCAGTAAACATCACTTCCAAGGGAGGGAAACTATTGGAAAGGATAATTAAGGATAAGATTTATGCACATTTGGAAAGTTGTAGTCATATCAGGAACAGTCAATATGGTTCTGTGAGGGCATGTCATGCCTTTCCCAATGTACCTGAGATGGCAAAAGATGGTCAATGGATGTACACGTGGGATTTAGAAAGGATTTATAAGGTCTCTCATAAGAGGCTAATTCAGAAGGTGCAGATGCATGGAATCAAAGGTGAGATTATAGTTTGGGTGCAAAATTGACTGGTCTATAGAAGACAGAGTGTTAGAATGGAAACTATTTGGGCTATAGGCCTGTGACCAGTGATGTTCCACACTTGCTGTTTGGGATACATATCAGTGAAAATCATTTAATATATATCTGTTTATTTTTTCACTCTGTAACGTGTGAGGAGAAGGAGGAAGGATGAGAGTGTGGGGAGTTTTCTGCTCTCAGTGTCACATGTGGGAAGTCATGGAGTCTTCAAGACTCCCGGACGTCCACATGTGCACAAAGTGGACTGAGCTGCAGCGTCTAAGGGACCAAGTTAGGGAACTTGAGCTGCAGCTCGATGACCTCACCCTGGTTAGGGAGAATGAGGCTAACGTAGACAAGAGCTACAGGCAGGTGGTGTCACAGGGGACGAGGAAGGAAGGGCAGTGGGTTATTGTTAGGAGGAGGAAAGGGAGGGGTCAGGTTTATGTGCAAGCACCCGAGTCAGTCATCTTCAGAAATCAGTTCTACACCTTGAGTACTGAGGATGGGGATAGTCAGACTATGGTGGGCAGAGGTGTGGTGTCAACCTCTGTGACTCAGAAAGGTAGGGATAAAAGGAAAAGGGTGATAGATATAGGGGATTCAATGGTTAGGAGGACAGACAGAGATTTTTGTGGACGCGATAAGGAAAACTGGATGGTGGTATGCCTCCCTGATGCCAGGGTCCAGGATGTGACTGTGTGAATGCAGAACATCCTAAAAAGGGAGAGTGGGGAGCCTGAGGTTGTGGTACATGCTGGTACCAATGATGTTGGAAGGAAGGAGGAAGTAGTCCTGCAGAATGAGTATAGGGAGTTGGTTAGGGATCTTAAAAGGACGACCACTAAGGGGGTCATCTCTGGATTGTTTCCTGTGCCTCGTGACAGTGAGGGCAGAAATAGAATTAGGTGGCGGTTAAACGCATGGCTAAAGAGATGGAGTAAAAGACAGGGTTTCAAGTTCTTGGACCACTGGGATCTTTTTTGGGGAAGATGGGACCTATACCATAATGATTGGTTACATCTTAATCCCAGAGGGACCAGTCTCCTGGCAGGGGCATTTGCTAGGGCTGTTGGGGGGTGGGGGGTTTAAACTAGTATGGTTGGGGACAGGGTTTCAAGTTAGGCAGGACAACAGAGTGAGGGTTTGTAGGCTAAGGAAAGAGACAAGTTTGAATAATTTGAGGGAGGAACAGCAGGAAGTTGTAAAACGATGTTGTAGTGAAAATTATGAGAATGGAAGAGAGGAGGATTTGCAGAAGGTAGGATGTAAGAGATCCCTGAGATGTATTTTAATGCGAGGAGTGTAGTAAGGAAGCTGGATGAGCTAAAGGTGTGGATTAACATGTGGCATTATGATGTTGTGGCCATTAGCGAGACGTGGTTGAAGGAAGGTTGTGACTGGCTTTACTTGTCAGGGAGGATATTAAAGGAGTGCTGAGGCAAGGTAGACTGAAGGGCTCATCGAGGGAGGCAGTGTGGGTAGACCTGAAAAATAAGGTATATTATAGGCCTCCAAATGGGGAAAGGGAACTAGAAGAGCAAATGTGCAAGGAAATAGATGAGATGTGCAGGAGAAGTAGGGTGGTGTTGGTTGGGGATTTCAATTTTCCAAACATAGATTGGGAAACTCAGTCAGTAAAAGGCCAGATGGCTTAGTATTTATGCATTGTGTTCAGGATGGCTTTTTGCAGCAATATGTTGAGACGCCAACTAGAGGGGGAGCAGTGTTAGATCTGTTGTTTAGGAATGCAATGGGGCAGGGGACGGAGGTTAAGCATTGGAGAGAACTTCTGATCCAGTGATCATGGGTCCATTAGCTTTAGCCTAATGATGGAAAGGGATAGGTCAGCTCCGAGATTGAAGGTCTTCGAGTGAGGGAAGGCCAGATTTGGAGAAATGAGAAGGGATTTGCAGAGAGTTGTGTGGGCTGATCTTTTTGCCAGAAAGGATGTAGAGGAAATTTGGGGGGCATTTAGGGGTGTGATTTTGAGAGCACAGGATCTTTATGTACCAGTCAGGCTGAAGGGAAAGTCTCAAGGTTTGAGGGAACCCTGGTTTTCTGGTGAAATTAAGAAGTTGGTTCGGGACAAGAGGGAGGCTATTCCAAATATAAAAAACAAGGGAGGAGATGTATGGTCGCTATTTAGATTGCAGGAAGAACCTTAAGAGGGAAATTAGAAAGGCAAAAAGAAGGTATGAGGTGTCCATAGCTAATAAGGTAAAGGTAAATCCTAAGGGTTTTTACAGATATATGAACAGTAAAAGAAGGGTTAAGGATAGAATAGGACACTGGATGATGGGTCCGGTGAACTATGTCAGGAACTGTATGAGATGAGAGAAATATTGGACAATTTTTTCTCGTCTGTATTCACAAGGGAAAGGGTCATTGGGCAATATGAGATAAGGGAGGCAAAGGGCTTAGTTATAGAAAGGATAGGGATTAGTAAAGTAAGAGTATTGGAGCTTCCAGGGTCAATTAAGGTGGATAAGTCTCCTGGTCCTGATGGGATTTTTCCCAGGACTTTAAGGGAGGTCAGGGAACAAATAGTGGGGGCACTGACAGTGATTTTTTAAAGATCACTGGAGGAGGGGGTGATACCACAGGATTGGAGGGTTGAAAATGTAGTTTTGTGTTCAAAAAAGGCAGTAGATGTAGGCCAAGTCATTATCGGCCAGTAAGTTTGACTTCGGTGGTGGGAAGGCTATGGAGGGTATTCTTTAAGATAGTATATACGTATATCTGGATAGACAGGGATTGATTAGGGGAACCCAGCATAGGTTTGTAAAAGGAAAGTCATGTTTGACGAACCTTGTTGAGTTTTTTGAGGAAGTGACAAAAATGGTGGATGAGGTAGAGCGGTGGATGTGATCTATTTGGATTTTAGTAAGGCTTTTGATAAGATTCCACATGGAAGGCTAATAAGGAAGGTTTAGTCACTAGGAATTAGTAGAGAGATTGTGATATGGGTACAGAGGTGTCTGGGAGATAAACAGCAGAGAATCATGGTTGACAACTGTATGTCAGGTTGGAAGCCTGTGACAAGAGGGGTGCCTCAGGGATTGGTGCTGGGTCCCTTGTTGTTTATCATTTTTATTAATGATTTAGAGGAGGGTGTGGTTAACTGGGTAAGCAAATATGCGGATGATACAAAAATAGGGGGAGTGGTGGATAGTGAGGTAGATTTTCTTGGATTACAGAAGGATTTGGTTTGTTTGGAAGAGTGGGCTGAAAGATGGCAGATGGAATTCAATGTAGACAAGTGTGAGGTGTTGCATTTTGATAAAAATAACCAGAATAGGACATATACAGTTAAGTGGAGGGCATTGAGGCATGCAGAGGAGCAAAGGGACCTGGGGGTTATGGTACAGAGTTCTCTGAAGTGGATTTCCATGTAGACAGGGTGGATAAAAAGGCATATGGTATGTTGGCCTTCATAAATCATAGTATAGAGTATAGGAGCTGGGAGGTGATGCTGCAGCTGTTTAAGGCATTGGTGAGGCCAGGTTTGGAGTAGTGTGCTCAGTTCTGGTCTCCAAATTATAGAAAGGATATAGATAAGGTGGAGAGAATGCAGAGAAGGTTTGCAAGGATGTTGCCTGTCTTACAGCATCTGGATTACAGGGAGAAATTAAGGAGACTGGCACTTAATTCATTGGAACATCGATGACTGAGAGGGGACTTGATAGAGGTATTTAAAATTATGAAAGGAATAGATAAAAAAACTGTTATATGGTTATATGGTAAAGAGACTCTTTCCCCTGAGGCCAGGGGAGGTTGGAACAAGAGTTAAGGGTAAGGGAGCAATACTTTAGGAGAAATATTAGAGGTGGCTTTTTCACTCAGCGAGTGGTGGCAGAATGGAATGATCATCCAAATGATATAGTTGTGTCATTTAAGAGAAGGTTGGATTTCTACATGGAGGTGAGGGGTGTTGGAGGGTTATTGGCGGTGAGCGGGAGGTTTGAGCTAGTGGAGTTGTTCTAGTGAACCGGTGCAGACTCGAAAGGCTGACATGGCCTGTTTCCACTCCATAAGATGGTTATCTGCTTATATGAGCTCCTTCTATCCCACACAAAGCATTGTTCAACTATTCCCATCAGGAAAAAGGTACAGGCATATTAGAGACAAAACCAACAGGCTGAGAAACAGCTTCGCCCCATAGGCAGTGAGAGTGCTGAACGGCTGAATGAACTGCTCATTCAAACCCTCAGAGCTTCTACTATTCATTAAACAATATTTATTTATTTTTATATCTGTATGTATGTCCTGCATCTGTATCGTTTATCTGCATGTGTGCTATGTCTGGATGCATGTTTGCAGGACCATAGTATGCCATTTCATCGGGTTATATTTGCACAATCAGATCATTATAAACTTGAATTTGAACTTGAAATGACTTGGATGAAAAAAAAGTGGGTAGGTTAGTAAGTGCTCAGATGATCCAAAGATTAATGAAGCCATAGACAGTGTAGAGGGTTATCAGATAATATAACAGCATGTAGTTCCATTAGAAATATGAGCAGAAAAATGGCAGATGAAGCTTAATCCAGACAAGAGTGAAATGATGCATTTTAGGAGGTCAAATGGTAGGCCCCTTAGAAATAGTGATGGGCCATGGGATCTGGAACATAGTTCATTGAAAGTAGCCATGCAACTAGATAGTGGCATATGAAGGCATATGGCATGCTTGGCCTCGTTGGGCAGCTAATTATTGAACAGTACGAGTAAGGAGGTCATGCTTCAGCTATATAAGACTATGGATGGCCACATTTGGAATACCATGCAAAATTCCGGTCATCCTATTACAGGAAGGATGTGGAGGCTTTGTTAAAAGTACAGACGAGGTTAACCAGGATGTTGCCTGGTTTAGATGGCAAGAGTTAGGGGGAGAGATTGGACAAATGTGGTTTGTTCTCCCTTCAGCATCGGAGGCTGAGAGAAGAAATGATAGAGGTGTACAAAGTTATGAGAGTTATTGATAGGGTGGAAGGCCAGAATATATTTCCCAGGGTAAAGGCATCATATATTAGAGACCATACATTTGGTGAGGGGGAGAAAGTTCAAGGGAGATGTCCAAGGGAAATATTTTACACCAAGAGTGGTAAGTGCCTGAAATGGTCTTCCAGAAGCGGTAGTGGTAGCATATAGACTAGTAACTGTAGTGATTTCCTTCCAATTCCAAATGTATAGTTGCTTGGAGGATAAGTTAGGCATTTGTCTGTGAAGCTTTTCTTGCATAAATCAGTAATGAAGTCCAGTTGAATTTTCTCAAAGGTTTAACATCTGTAGAATACTGATTTATCTTTAACAAGTAACTTTCCTTACTAAACATCCCTATGACATTCTATTTAAAAAGTAACATAATTTACTGTTGCATTGTATAGTGAAGTGGTGGTGAAGCAGTCAAAAGAAATTGTCAACCTCTAACTCTCCCTACTCCTGGTTTCCAACAGTAGGTGTGTGCTGATGAACCTCATTTTAAGTGTCCATATAACTCCTGCACGTGCTCCTTTGTGTGGTTCGCTGGCCCTGGCTCCATCCGCCACGTTGCCGGGGCTGATCCGAATGCACAAGCCTTACCATGCTCCGTGGTGCAGCCAGGGCCGACCCGAGTATGCACACATCACCACCCTCCATGGCGCATGCGTATTGGCGGACATGGCGGAGCTGAGCCAACCGCGCATGTGCTGCCATGCTCTGGCTCCGTAAACAGTGCCGGTCCCTGCACATGCGCTGATGGGAAGCGGCCTATGGGCCCTAGTGGGCACCACTGACACGCGCGACTGCAACAGGTATGGACTGAGTCCATGACTCTTGCAGTAGCATTTAATGGGTTTCTGGATAGGCATGTGAATATGAAGGGATGGAGGGGTATCTGTCAGGTGCAAGCAGCAAAGTTCAATTGGATTTGGACACCATGTTTTGTACAAAAGTGTGCGCCGAAGGACCTGTTCTGTTTGTACTGTTCAATATTCTATAATACCACTGTGCCAACTCAATCCAAGAAGGTGGGTCACTCATTACGACCTTCTCAGGGGCAATTTGAGATAGATAATCATTGCTGGCCCCACGAATGCTACCCACGTTTCCCTAAAAAGTTGACTGAGGTGCTGTACAATCCTGTGATAATATCGCCTTAATCAACACAGGGGTAGTAACCCCAAAATTATTAGTGACACAAGAATAAAAATGTCACCAAAAAATTTAACAATTTCATGATGGATTAGTACTTAAATAAGTTATAAAAGGCACATTTAGAGACTTCCATCATCGCATTTGGATGTGCAGTGTAAAATGTTATACCTTCATTGACAAATGTGTGAACTTCTCACTCAGGTTATAATTCTAAAAAAAAATTAAAAATATTGTTGAATATAACTTATCACTTCATTCCCTTTTTGGTTACTCTAAACGATGAAGAAGAAAGCATCTGAAAATTATTGCTCAGTAATCTTGTAGTCTTGGAGCATCAATCTTCTTCTTCCCTCCAAAAATTCAATTGAATTAGTAAAGCAGTATTTGCCCTGCTCACATCCATGGTGACCGTCCCTGATTAGCCCCTATATAAATCCTATCTCTTTGGATTTTCTCCAATAATTCCCCACCACTGACGTAAAGCTCTCTGTCCTGTCAGTATTTGACTTACTGTGACTGCCCTTTTTAAGTAAAGGAACAACAATAGCTGTTCTCCAATTTTCTATCAGCTCACCAAGGAGATCTCATGCCCCTTTTGGCCTTCCTAATGTCCTGCATGAGTTCCTTCTTGCAATCTTGATATTCTTCCAGATGCCTGTACTATTTTCTTAAATTTAGACATACAGCACAGTAACATGCTCTTTCAGTCCACGAGCCCTTGCTGCCAAATTACACCCAATTGACCTACCATCCATGTGGGGAGGAAATTGGAGCACCCACAGGAAACCCATGTAGACATGGGGAAAATGTACAAACTCCTTACACACAGCATGGGATTTGAACCCCATTCCCAATCGCTTCCACTGTAACAGCTTGGCGCTAACCACTACCCTAACCAAGGCACCCTGCTTGTTAGGAATTTCAGAGATTTAACCTGGAAGAGTGATAAAATAAGTTGCAAGTGATGAGTGCCTAATGATTGCCTAATCTGTTCTTTCCGTTCTGAATGGCAGAGGTTACAAATGTAGGAGGTCTTCTTGAAGTGGTAGCTTGTTGATGATACACACTAGTGCAAACATGGTGCACAGCTGGTGCAGAGAACAGAATTTATACTGGCAGTGAGTGTTTCCAGCCACACTGTATATTATGTCGGCATCCTGGCAAAGGTAATTGAATGAAGCCAACAGAGGCTTCATATAATTAGTCGGTTATAATACAATCTGTTTCAAATAGGCGTCAATCATACTGGTGCCCAAGAAGAGTGCAGTAACCTGCCTTAACAACTATCGACCAGTAGCACTTACATCAACAGTGATGAAGTGTTCTGAAAGGCTGGTGTTGAAGCATATCAGCTCCTGTCTGAGCAGTGACGTGGAAAAATTCCAGTTTGCCTTCCGCGGGAATAGGTCTATAGCGGATGCCATCTCATTGGCTCTACACAAAACCCTGGAACATCTGGACAGCAAAGATGCATAGATCAGGACACGCTTTATCAATTACAGTTTGGTATTTAACATCACTATCCCCTCAAAACTGATCAACAAACACCAAGATTTGGGAGTTCACACCCCACTACGTAAGTGGATTATGGATTTCCTAACCTCCGGACCACAATCAGTGAAGATTGGTAAGAAAATCTCCTCCATTATCTCCATCAGTAATGGAGCACCACAGGGGCTGTGTTCTTAGACCTCTGCTCTACTCACCTTACACCTACGACTGTGTAGTTTGGTATTACAATAAGACCATCTATAAATTTGCCGATGATACCACAGTAGTGGGTTGTATAAAGGATGGGGATGAGTCAGCGAACAGGATGGAGATTGAACACTTGGCTGAATGGTGCACCAACAACAACCTTCCACTCAATGTCACCAAAAAGGAAGGAGCTGATTGTTGACTTCAGGAAAGAAAAGCTAGAGGCATACAATCCAGTGAT
This sequence comes from Narcine bancroftii, assembly GCF_036971445.1. Lineage (NCBI taxonomy): Eukaryota > Metazoa > Chordata > Chondrichthyes > Torpediniformes > Narcinidae > Narcine > Narcine bancroftii. The sequence goes on from NC_091471.1 coordinate 21,493,969, forward strand.
CATTGGGGGAGCAGAGATGGAGAGGCTCGTGGGAGTCACTATCTCGGAGGATCTTTCCTGGTCCGAACACACCCATGGCATCATGAAAAAAGCATGCCAGTGCCTCAACTTCCTCAGGAGTTTGCAGTGGTTTGGTATGACATCAGAAACCCGGACAAATTTTTACAGATATGTGGTGGAAAGTGTGCTGTCTGGCTGCATTGCGGTCTAGTATGGGAATGCCAATAGACAATAGACAATAGACAATAGGAGCTGGAGTAGGCCATTTGGCCAGTCGGGCCAGCACCGCCATTTTAGATCATGGCTGATCATTACCATCAGTACCCCTTTCCAGCCTTATCCCCATAACCCTTAACTCCATTACCCACAAGAGTCTTATCTAACTCTCTTTTGAACATAGTCAGCGAATCCGCCTCTACCACCCTCTGTGGCAGAGCATTCCACAGATTCACACTCCTGAGCGTAAAGCCTTCGAAAAGGTAGTGGAGGCAGCCCAGGACATAATAGGGAAAACCTTCCCCATTATAGGAAATGCTGCCATTGGAGGGCAGCAGCAATCATCAAAGACCCACCCCCACCTAGCACATGCTCTGTTCTCATTGCTGCCATCAGGAAAGAGGCATAAGTGCCACATGACACGCACCACCAGATTCAGGAATAGCTTCTACCCCTCCACCTTCAGACTCCTCAACAACAAACTCAATCAGGGAATAATTTAAGGAAATATGCACTTTATTGATTTTCTTTGCTCTCCCTGTTTTGCACAGTTTATTTACATTCTTTATCTGTTTATAGTTCTTTTGTATGTGATATCATGAATGCAATCTAACAATAAATGTGAAATCTGAAAATCTCTTTTATCTTTTTCAATATTTTTATTAATATTGAAGTTTCACATCAATAAATGCAGAGTACATACAGGGCAGCACTGCTACTAGGCGATCCAGGCAGTCGCCTAGGGTGCAGAACTCAAGGGGAGCTGTCAGAGTGGCCAGATGTCTGGTGTGTCAGGGCCAGATGTTCAAAAGTGTACTTACTTTATTAGTCAGCGTGCCGGGGTCTGGTGGCTGGGTGCAGCTACCTTTATTCTTGTGCACATGCGCGATTGCCGACTGGTGCACGTACGATGGATTTGAGTTCCGGGGCCAGTCGACACACGTGGGGTGGGTTATTTACTAGGGCATGCGTCATGGGCCCACAGACAGGAGAATTTTTAGAACGGGTATGTAGTTCTGTCATGATGAGCAGTGCTTTAGTCAACATTGAGTGGAGTAGTATGGCGGTCTTTGAAGGAGGGTGAGTGAAACATTCAGTTCTTTCACTGTATTTATACTGTACACCCCTAACCCCTTTATTTTTCTTAGATCCATGTGCCTTTTGAATGTTCCTACCAGCCTGTGGTGGAACCACAGTTAATACTGTATTGTATGGCCTGTTTTCTGTGCTGTAGTATTCTATGTTTATACCAAGTAACTTTAAAAAGGTATGTGAAGTAAAAGGTTTAATGTTTTGTTGCCCTTGGCAGAGGTATGTCTTCTACCAAGTGCCTTAAGTTCAAAATAATGTGTCCAAATGTTTTCTTTTGTATTTGAGAAAGATAATCAAAGATTAATGTATTACTTATTCCTTCAATTTAAAATAAATTTAACAGTTTCAAGTTTTGTGCTTTTCATTTTTTCCACAAAACATCTGTTTTTGAAAATCGAAGTTGGGATCCTCAGAGTGTTTGAACATTTGCATTCAAATCAGATATTGAGCATTTAATCTTATCTAAATTTAAAAATGTCATGATGTCATGTAGCAATTGAGCTTAAATAGGTGGAATAGCGTCCCTCCATCTGAGCAACACTGCCCATCTAGCCATAAGGGAAATAAGAGCTAATACATGCAGATCAGATGCCATTAAAGTTATGTCATTCTCTCCAACAAAACCAAATAAAGCAGTTAGGTTGAAAATTAAGTTTAAAAGTGCAGAAAAAGTTTGAAATACTTTGTTACAATATTTCTCAAGACTCTAATATGTCCAAAACATATGAACTAATGAAGCATCTCCATTGTTGGAGATGCTCCTCAACAACAGGTACAATCTCAATGACAAAAATATGCTTGTAAAGGCAATGAGCTAAATTTCTTTGGAAGAAGACAGCATTCATAGGTTCAAAAGGCAGTTAAATGTGGAAAGGCAATGAGAGAAAAAAGGGTGGACTGACTGATCTTTCTTGGTTTCTAATTTTACGTTTGTTGAAATCACATATGTCACATTTGATCCATATGGTATTAGCCATTGGGCCTCTGTAGACACAAACACCATTGATTATTCTTCAAACATCCAAGTCATGCCAACAGTTTTCAATTCCTATATTGGTATCTTTCCTTAACACAACTTAATCAATGCCTCCTCCAGTCCTTCTCATGTTTCCATTCTCTACACCGAGAAGATTTGATTGAGAGCTTTCACTCAAACAAATTGTAAATGAGTTACTAAACCTTTTCAAATCACTGTTTTTGGATTTTTGACCAACATGTATTTATTCTGAAATCTCACTGCAAATATTGAAATATTTAGAGTATCGTAGAATGTCTTGCCATTGGCACTCACCTTTGGTCAATAGGACTGAACAGAGATAATAGTATTTTCCCTCCCAGCACACTGTTCCACAGAATTAATGTAAATTCATCTGTTGCTGGAGCAGTTCCGATACTGATTACACTAAAATGTATGAGACGTGTCTTTGCCTCGTAACATTAGAATATACAACATCACAGCCAAGTATTTTGCCATATTGTGGTGGTGAGTTATCTAAACCTACTCTTCAACAATCTCATTTTAAGCCTACTTCACACCCATACCCCTCTATTTTCCTTAGATCCATGTGCCTTTTAAATGTCCCTACCAGCCTGTGGTGGAACCACTGTTTGGTCATGTATGGCTGGCCTGCCCCTTGCTGATTGTACCTGTGACTCCTCCCCCTTGATTCCCTTAATAAAAGCAGCAACACCATAACCCCTTCCCCCAGAACAAGGTCGGATATTGGGTCAACAACATGAGATGTGCCTTTTGTTTATAGAAATAAAAGCCTATCAGTCAGGTAACCTCTAGTCTTTGGAGTTATTGATAGTGCATCACAGCCTCTACCAGATAGGCGTCGTTCATCCGAAGGCTTGCCAGACCAGTAGAGTGTGTAGCCCGTGCCGCGTTCTTGGAGGCTGCCTACATCTGCCAGGCGGACTTCACTAAGAGCGGCTATGTCGATGTCAAGTCTGAGGAGTTCATGTGCAATGAGGGCAGACCGACGTTCAGGTCGGTGGCTGTCAGCCTTGTCTAGCATGGTTCTGATGTTCCAGCATGCTAGCTTGAGTTTGTGAGCATCTTTTGAGGGGGAGGTTGTGGAGAGGGAGGATATGGAGGGGGAGGACGTGGACCTGTCCTCGGGCCTGCGCAAAGGAGCTTTTAGGTGGAGTGCAGTGCGCGCAGTACTGGCCCCAACCTTTACACCCATGGTTCGTGTGCCATGGCCAAGCAAGCTGGGACGTGGCAGCGAGGTCCTTGGGTCGTAGGTTTTATATCGGAGTGGCCTTCTCCTATGCAGGTTTCTTACCTGGGCTGGAGGGGTCTGCCTCCCCTCGTAGGTCGGTCCATACTGCCCGGACCGGGGCCGAGGCCGCCCCTGCTCTCCCTGTGGCCTGACTGGGGCCGCCGCCTCCAACTCTCTGCCCGGATCGGGGCCTCCGCCTGCCTCACTCGACCGAGGCCGGGGCCGCCGCCTCCCCCTTGCTCCTGCCCGGATTGTGGCCGCCGCCGCCTACCCTCAGCCCGGACCGAGGCCGGGGCCGCCGCTGCTCTCCCTGTGCCCAGGCTGGGGCCGCCGTCTCCCACTTTCTGCCCGGATCGGGGCCTCCGCCTGCCTCACTCGACCGAGGCCGGGGCCGCCGCCTCCCCCTTGCTCCTGCCCGGATTGGGGCCGCCGCCGCCTACCCTCAGCCCGGACTGGGGCCAGGGCCGCAGCTGCTCTCCCTGTTTTAGATATTTACAAATTAGGCATTTTGTTCAGTCCAAACTTTCTGATTTTCCTTGAATTTCTTAACTGAATATTCTTGATGTCTGACATTACCTGTATACTGATGCTTAACACACCAGCGCATGTGCATATTATTCTCGCACACCACATGGGTTACATCATTAGCGGCAACCGGCTATCTGGTATAGGCTTCATGGTCAAGAACTTCATTGCCTCCAAACTCGAAAACCTTCCGACAGGCCACTCGGACCGAATCATGTCCATGCGACTCCCCCTTCAAAACAAGCGTTGCATCACCCTCATCAGTGTCTATGCTCCAACCCTCCAGGCGGAACCAGCAGAAAAGGACAAGTTCTACACTGACCTGCACAACCTCATCCAACGCACCCCTACAGCCGACAAGGTTGTCATCCTTGGAGACTTCAACGCTCGCGTCGGCAAAGACTCAGAAACCTGGCCAGGAATCCTGGGCAAGCATGGAGTCGGCAAGTGCAACGACAATGGGCGCCTCCTGTTGGAGCTCTGCGCAGAACAGCGGCTTGTCATTACAAACACCCTTTTTCAGCAGAGGGACAGCCTGAAGACTACCTGGATGCATCCCCGATCCAAACACTGGCACCTCCTGGACTACATCCTGGTGCGAGAAAGTGACAAACGAGATGTGCTCCACACCAGGGTCATGCCCAGCGCAGAATGCCACACTGACCACCGGCTGGTTTGCTGCAAGCTCAACCTTCACTTCAAGCCAAAGCCCAGGAACAGTAAAGCCCCCAGAAAGAGGTTCAATGTTGGAAACCTGCAGTCAGACGAAGCGAGAGGAAACTTCCAGGCAAACCTCAAAGCAAAGCTCGACGATGCAATCCGCCTCACGGACCCGTCCCCTGAAACCCTCTGGGATCAGTTGAAGACTACCATACTGCAATCCACTGAAGAGGTACTGGGCTTCTCCTCCAGGAAAAACAAGGACTGGTTCGACGAAAACAGCCAGGAAATCCAGGAGCTGCTGGCAAAGAAGGGAGCTGCCCACCAGGCTCACCTTACAAAGCCATCCTGTCCAGAGAAGAAACAAGCCTTCCGTCGCACATGCAGCCATCTTCAGCGCAAACTCCGGGAGATCCAAAATGAGTGGTGGACTAGCCTCGCCAAGCGAACCCAGCTCAGCGTGGACATTGGTGACTTCAGGGGTTTCTACGAGGCTCTAAAGGCTGTGTACGGCCCCTCACCCCAAGTCCAAAGCCCGCTGCGCAGCTCAGACGGCAGAGTCCACCTCAGCGACAAGATCTCCATCCTCAACCGATGGTCAGAACACTTCCAATCTCTTTTCAGTGCCAACCGCTCAGTCCAAGATTCCGCCCTGCTCCAGCTCCCTCAACAGCCCCTAAGGCTAGAGCTGGATGTGGTCCTCACCCAGGATGAGACATATAAGGCAATCGAACAACTGAAAAGTGGCAAAGCAGCAGGTATGGATGGAATCCCCCCAGAGGTCTGGAAGGCTGGCGGCAAAACTCTGCATGTCAAACTGCATGAGTTTTTCAAGCTTTGTTGGGACCAAGGAAAACTGCCTCAGGACCTTCGTGATGCCACCATCATCACCCTGTACAAAAACAAAGGCGAGAAATCAGACTGCTCAAACTACAGGGGAATCACGCTGCTCTCCATTGCAGGCAAAATCTTCGCTAGGATTCTCCTAAATAGAATAATACCTAGTGTCACCGAGAATATTCTCCCAGAATCACAGTGCGGCTTTCGCGCAAACAGAGGAACTACTGACATGGTCTTTGCCCTCAGACAGCTCCAAGAAAAGTGCAGAGAACAAAACAAAGGACTCTACATCACCTTTGTTGACCTCACCAAAGCCTTCGACACCGTGAGCAGGAAAGGGCTTTGGCAAATACTAGAGCGCATCGGATGCCCCCCAAAGTTCCTCAACATGATTATCCAACTGCACGAAAACCAACAAGGTCGGGTCAGATACAGCAATGAGCTCTCTGAACCCTTCTCCATTAACAATGGCGTGAAGCAATGCTGTGTTCTCGCACCAACCCTCTTTTCAATCTTCTTCAGCATGATGCTGAACCAAGCCATGAAAGACCTCAACAATGAAGACGCTGTTTACATCCGTTACCGCTCGGATGGCAGTCTCTTCAATCTGATGCGCCTGCAAGCTCATACCAAGACACAAGAGAAACTTGTCCGTGAACTACTCTTTGCAGACGATGCCGCTTTAGTTGCCCATTCAGAGCCAGCTCTTCAGCGCTTGATGTCCTGTTTTGCGGAAACTGCCAAAATGTTTGGCCTGGAAGTCAGCCTGAAGAAAACTGAGGTCTTCCATCAGCCAGCTCCCCACCATGACTACCAGCCCCCCCACATCTCCATCGGGCACACAAAACTCAAAACGGTCAACCAGCTTACCTATCTCGGCTGCACCATTTCATCAGATGCAAGGATCGACAACGAGATAGACAACAGACTCGCCAAGGCAAATAGCGCCTTTGGAAGACTACACAAAAGAGTCTGGAAAAACAACCAACAGAAAAACCTCACAAAGATAAGCGTATACAGAGCCGTTGTCATACCCACACTCCTGTTCGGCTCCGAATCATGGGTCCTCTACCGGCATCACCTACGGCTCCTAGAACGCTTCCACCAGCGTTGTCTCTGCTCCATCCTCAACATTCATTGGAGCGCTTTCATCCCTAACATCGAAGTACTCGAGATGGCAGAGGTCGACAGCATCGAGTCCACGCTGCTGAAGATACAGCTGCGCTGGGTGGGTCACGTCTCAAGATCGTGTTATATGGCGAGCTCTCCACTGGCCACCGTGACAGAGGTGCACCAAAGAAAAGGTACAAGGACTGCCTAAAGAAATCTCTTGGTGCCTGCCACATTGACCACCGCCAGTGGGCTGATATCGCCTCAAACCGTGCATCTTGGCGCCTCACCGTTTGGCGGGCAGCAACCTCCTTTGAAGAAGACCGCAGAGCCCACCTCACTGACAAAAGGCAAAGGAGGAAAAACCCAACACCCAACCCCAACCAACCAATTTTCCCCTGCAACCGCTGCAACTGTGTCTGCCTGTCCCGCATCGGACTTGTCAGCCACAAACGAGCCTGCAGCTGACGTGGACATTTACCCCCTCTATAAATCTTCATCCGCGAAGCCAAGCCAAAGAAGACAGCCTCCACTACCAGCCCCGGTAAAACAATCCAGGCATTCTGCCTTCTTCATAAGCCTTTCCTTCTCTCACATTTAACCCATGTCGTCTAGTTTTTAATGTCACTAAACCACAGTGGAAAAAGCCTGCCCGCATTTACTCTTTGTATACCCATCATCATTTTGTATCAAATCTCTCCTTATTCCTGGATTTTTCCATGTTTCCATGCCATGAGAAAAATATGGAAATCTAATGATTTGATTGAGAGCTGCAGTGAAATGGCCTCTCACACCATGGAATTCCCATCCTCAATTTCTCAGCCTTCTTTCTGTCAGGCTTTGGTCACATCTGAAGGTCATGTTATCTGTCACAGTGACAGATCTTGTTCGATAACTGTCATATGTTTTGCCCTGTCATATTCACAGGGACAGCATGAATATGAATTTGTTGTTGATCACTTTCAGGACTGTTTAAAGCTAAGCAATGGTCCTGCAAAATCCTTGCAATTGATCTAATAAGCCACAATCTCCCACCTTCTGTGTTTGACTGCAATCATTTCCCACTTAAATTTTGTTCAGGATGTCAAGCATTCCAATCGCCAGATTAGATGGGAAATAGGGTCTATCGTAAGATAACATGAGAAAGTATATTTCCAAGTCAGCTGTATAATGAGAAGTGGGAACTCTCCATTAAATGACTGCAAAAAGATTCATTATGTTTCCTGTTACTACCCATTACCTTGCTCATTTTAAATTATGCACTCAGCAAGCACATCCTCCGAGAAGCATGTGTACCCATGATCCATCAAGAATTTCTCCATATACAATAGGCTAAGGGTGATCTTTGTATAAACACAAGAATCCAATTTCTATTGACCAGACCTACAGTAAATCAATGCCACATTAACACTGCAATAATCTATCCATTCGAACACATCTATTTATTATTATATAATAATATACTCATTAAAGAGTAACCTCCACCTGGAACTGACATTTCATCTTCAGGAATAACAAATGAATCAGAGCAGTTAGTTAACAACTGCGGCATGACCACAGAATTCCATTGAATTAGCCGCAAAGGTCCAATTAATGACCTTATTCAATCCCTAATGACCTCCTGACATGGCTGAAAAATCTATAACTGCCACAACTGCATCTCATTTTTCTTTACTGTGACTGCTTGGTTCCCTCAAATTCTTCCAATATCTTTTCCAGCCTTTTTGAGAATATATAAGAAAGTGAATGAGTAATAAAGTTGGTTGCAATCAAATATCTATTGGCGCATTTCTCACTGCTATGTTCCCATCTTCTTTGGCTTGGCTTCGCGGACGAAGATTTATGGAGGGGTAAAAGTCCACGTCAGCTGCAGGCTCGTTTGTGGCTGACAAGTCCGATGCGGGACAGGCAGACACGGTTGCAGCGGTTGCAGGGGAAAATTGGTTGGTTGGGGTTGGGTGTTGGGTCTTTCCTCCTTTGCCTTTTGTCAGTGAGGTGGGCTCTGCGGTCTTCTTCAAAGGAGGTTGCTGCCCGCCAAACTGTGAGGCGCCAAGATGCACGGTTTGAGGCGTTATCAGCCCACTGGCGGTGGTCAATGTGGCAGGCACCAAGAGATTTCTTTAGGCAGTCCTTGTACCTTTTCTTTGGTGCACCTCTGTCACGGTGGCCAGTGGAGAGCTCGCCATATAACACGATCTTGGGAAGGCGATGGTCCTCCATTCTGGAGACGTGACCCATCAACAATTTAGATATACAAGGTCAATGCATTTCATCATTTCTTAAAATAAAATCAGTTCATTGATATGAAAAAAATAACTGGTTTCTTCCAAGCAGCCCCATGTGTTGCATATTTTCAACATTTCCTGTGAACATTTCTTTTTAAAATGGACTAAGTAATTTCCGACAACAATTACAAATAAACTAAAATGTCCTGGATTTTGAGTGACAAAGTATAAGGAGAGAAGATTGCTTTCCTTAATAGACCTTGATGAATTAAGTAGGGTTTACAAAGTGGTTTGGCGGTTTTCTGATTCTACCATTTTATTCCAGCTTTATTTGTCCAAATAAATTTGAATGGAAACAGCAATAAGACATGTGTTTCCTCATTCCAGCTCCACTGTTCATGTTAAATAGAGACATACAGGACAGTAACAGGCCCTTTCAGTCCACAAGCCCATGCCACCCAAATACTCCCAATGACCTATATCTCTGGTACGTTTTTGAACGATGGGTGGAAACCAGAGCACCTGGAGGAAACCCACACAGACACAAAGAGAACATATAAACTCCTTACAGACAGTGCCGGATTTGAACCCGGGTCATGGTTTCTGGCGCTGTAACAGCGTTCTGCTAACTGCTACGCTAAACATGCTGCCCATGTTCATGATTATTGCTGAGAGAGACATGGAGATGTGTTGCACAGAAACATGCCCTTTGGCCCACAATCTTCATGCCAACCTTTTTGTCCATCAATACGAATCCCATTTGCCCGTGCCAGGTGTGTATCATCCTTATGCCTATTTAAAAGTCCATTTAAATGTCTCTTAAAGTTGTTATTGTTTGCACTCGACCACCTCCTGTGGCCGTGAGTTCATGATATCAATCACACCAGAACAGAGAACAGAACACAACACAGGCCATCATACTCCACCAACCCAATACTAATTCTATCTGTCTGCACATGCTCCATTTCTTGCTTACATATATTTGCCAGAATGCTTTCTAAGTGTTGATATTGTATCTGCTTCCAATGCCTCCCCGAGCAGTGTCTTCCTGGCACCTACCACTCTTTGTCAATACATTGCTTTGCAAATCTCCTTTAAACTTTTCCTCTCTTGTCTTAAACTCTTTATACCCAGGAGCTTAAAAGCTATTAACCCCATTTATGCCTCTCTTAATTTTATGTCATGCGACAGCACCAGACATACTTTAAGCAGATAGGAGATAACATCTTAAAACCACAGAGGTCTGTGCCCATGCTTGGCAGTGGATCATGAGGAGCTGCAGGCTCCAGGGGATCAGTGGACCAGCACAGGGCACCAGAGGCCAGAAAACACCCTCCCCCCACCCCGATTGAGAAGCAGAAGCCTTGGAGACAATCCTACAGGGAAGAAGACATGGCAACAGATCAGCGGCTGTGGACATAAACTCGCTTCTGGAGAATGGTGTCTGAAGGCTTCTGGAGAACAAAGTATCAAGACCAGGATTTAAAACATAGGAAATGTACAGCACAAAGTTGTGCTGAACATGTCCCAACCTTAGAAATTATTAGGCTTTCCCATAGCCCTCTATTTGAAGGGGTACTCCGGGCATGAAGGGCTCCATAAGTGTCTTGGGTGCTGAAAGCTTCCTGATTATGTTGGAGGTTTGAATCTGGGAGCCCTGGTTTGCTAATTGATCAAATGATAAGCCATGATGCTGGCAGAGGCTGAGGGAGAACTGAAGGTGAATCTATGGACGCTCTGAAGGGACTCTCTTTTGCTTCTCTTTCTCTTATTGTTGGGGACATCAGGCTATGCTAGTAGAACCTCTTTGTGTGTCTTAACAGCAGGCAAAAGTGAACACATTTTGGGAATTATTATATTTTGTGTATTAGCACTTAACAATGAATCTTGAAAAACCCATGTGATTAAGTAGACTGCTTGTGAAATAACTTTTTTTAAAGGTAGAATGTGACAATAAACTTGAATTTGAACTGTGATAAAGCCAGTCTTGGATCTATTTTACCGATGTTGGCCTACCTTGTCTGCACTGAAGCATGATGCCAATCTAAACTAATCCCAACTGTCTGCCAGTGGTCTATATTCCTTCTATTCCTTCACTGTTATTGTATTTGTCTCAATGCCTCAGAAATGTTGCTATTGTGTCTGTTTCTGCTGCTTAACTTTAGCAAGGCCTTTGACAAGATCCTCCCTGGTAGGCCAATCTGGAAGGGCAGATCACATGGGATGCAGGGTGAGCTGGCCATTGGATACAAATTGGCTTGATGTTGGATTCAGGATTAAGTTGGAGGTTTGCTACTCCATTTGGACAGCTGTGCTGCAGGGATTGTTGCCTGATCCACAATTGTTTGTCATCTCCATTAACAATTTGAATGACAATTAAGTTAGTATGGTTAGAAAGTTTGTGTCCGACATTAAATTTGGTTGTTCATGGCACAGTGAAGAAGGTTAACTAAGGTAGTAGTTTTCAACCTTTTTTTTTCCAATTGCTTATTACCTTATGTAATCCCTTATTAACTACAGAACTCCTATGGCATCCTATGTTACAGGTGCTCTGTGGTTAGGAATGGATTATTTAAAGTAGTATGTGAGTGAAAAAAATAAGGTTGAGAACCATTGATCCAGATGAATGGGAAAGTGGGCCAAGGTATGGCAAATGAAATTGAGCTGAAACAAGTGTGGGTTGTTGCTCTTTGGTAGGTTAAACCAGGGCAGAACTTCTAGGATGAATGGTGGGACCATAAGGAGTGCTGTAGAGCAAAGAACAACGTCAAATCAAGTCAAGTCAGGTTTATTGTCATCTGATTGTACAAATACAGCCAGATAAACAGCATTCTCTGGTCCTCGATGCAAAACATGCAGACACACAACTAAACATAACACACCTGCAGACAAATAATACATATGCAGAACAAATAATTTATCCATAAAAAATAAGTAAATAAATATTGTTTTGTACAAATGAGAGTTTCGGATGGTTAGTGTGAGAAGTTCATTTGGTCGTTCAGCATTCTTACTGCCCATGGGAAGAATCCTGTTCCTCAGCCTGGTGGTGCTGGCTCTAATACTCCCGTATCCCTTCCCTATCAGGGAGCAGCTGAAAGACGCTATGTGCAGGGTGGAATAGGTCCTCAATGATTTTGCGTCTTCTCTTCAGACAACGATCCTGGTAGATCACGTCTATGGGGTGGGGTGGGGGGGGGGGGGAAGGAAGAATCCAGTGGTCTTCTCTGCTACTCCTATAGTCCTGTGGATTGACCTCTGATCCATTTCTCTCCAGCAACCGCACCACACTGTAGTCCAACTGGCCAGTCACTCTCAATAGATCTACCGTAGAAGGTTGACATAATGTTGGGCGGTATCCATACGCCCTTCAGTCTTCTTAGGAAGTGCAGTCACTGGTGTGTCCATGATAGGTTGTGACAGGTCCAAGAGATTTGAGGGTCCAGCTAATAGTACCATGAAAGTGGTGACAAAGGTAGACAGAATTTTATACTTGCTTTCATGGGTCAGGGTACAACTGTACAAGATGTTGGTGAGACCACATTTGCAATATTGTGTGTTACTTTTGTCTTCCTGGTGGAGGAAAGATATCATGACGCTGGAAAGTTTAAAGAAAAAAGTTTACAAGAATGCTACTGGGATTCATTGGCTTGAATAATACAAAAGAGGCTTGGCATTAGGACTTTTCTTCTTGGAGCATGGAGACTAAAGAGGGAATGGAGGTTTACAATATGAAAGGCATTGGTAAGGCAACTAGTGGTAGGATTTGTTCCGGGGAAGGAGAATCTAAAAGCAGAGGGCATTAATTTAAGGTGAGAATATTAGGATTTTAAAGGAACTTGAGGGACACCTTTTCACACAGATAGTGATGGGTATGTGGGACAAGTTGTCAGAGGAAGTGATAAAAGTGGGGCTAATCATAACATTCACTTCTAACAATTAGAACAGCACTTGCATGGGAGTGGTTGAGGTATGGGCCAATTGCAGGCAAATGGACTGAACCAGGTCAAAGTCGGCCCAAAGACCCGATATTTGTGATGTAGAACTCTATAAACTCACCACGAATCCCATAAGGCCTAATCTTCTGAACCAGTCTACCATTAGGATTGAGTGCTTTAGAAAGGTTCATGTCACCCACAACTGCTGCCCTCCACGCATTAATCATCTTCATCCTTTCCTCAGATTTGTGAGACAACCCCCACCGCCCCCCCCACCCCCCCAACAAGAGAATACTGTTTACTCCTAATAACTCCAGGCTTTTCTAAATATGAGTAAATCCTGTCCCAAATCATAGTCTCCAATAATTTCCCCACCAAAGGTGTGACTTTATCATTTTCAGTGGTGAATATCGATGCATTAAGGACTTCACCCAATTCCTCGAGCAGAGTGCCTAAATTCCTTCCTTCCTCTTCAGGTGGACCTACCTATTCTGAAGAAAAAACTCTCTTGCTCCTAACATATGTTTAAATTCCTTTGGTGTTCTTTTTAATTCTGTTTCCAAGGTTATTCTATGTTTATATTTGAGCCCTCCAAATTTCTTATTTGAGTTCTTTCCGACTTGCTTTATTTTCTTCAAGGACCTTGTCTGATATCACCTTCCTAATCACTACATATACTTTTTTTTTTCTTTTTGACTGAACTTACAGTATATCTTACCAAACTCCTTTAAAGATTAAATATCCTGGAATATTTAATTTCCAGCTTTGGTCTCTTTTCTCATTAATAACTATTAAACCGTACTTGTTTGTGTTATTCTTGTTTTGGATGCTGTGTGCATTCAGTTAACGGGTTTAATTTCTATCCTATTTGTACCTACAGCCCTGTTCCAGTCATGTAATCACGAGGTCATCATTTATTTCCACATGCCCCACGTCGTTTCCTTTAACTCTCCAAATGTTTTCTCTGACATTCTATTTCTACATAAACACACACACACACACACACACACACACACACACACACACACACACACACACACACACACACACACACACACACACACACACACACACACACACACACACACACACACACACACACACTGTGGAAATATATCTCAGCCTCCCAGGCTCCTGAACAGCTGAATGAGTAAGAGTACCCATAAATATGGAATATTGAAAAAGTATAAAATGGCTCGCACCCTCTGGGTCTGGACCAGCTGTCGAGTGTGCATGAAGCAACATTAAAATTCAAAAGATAAATTGGGCTTGAATACCACCTATACAGTTTGGTTTGGCTCAGCGAGACACAATAACAGGATAAAAAACAACAAAGAACAGTAAGACAAAAAAAAGAGAAATATACTGGGGCTATTTCCATTAAAAATGACCAGGAAAAGTAAATCATTTAAAAATTCTGTTAGGTTCTGAGAGTGTGCTTTCTGTAGTTGTGGGGCAATTGATAACTGCTTTTTGGTTAAAATGTTGTCATGAAGAAATGGAAGAAAGCAATTAGCTGCAATATCCTGACAATGTTATTTAGATTATGAAATTCTTCGCACGATTATTATCCTCCATTGACGGAGTATTGATAATGAAGTTTTTCTGAATTACTCTGGAGTAGATGGTTGATTTCAGAGTTGAATCCCAGTGGAGTTACCCAGTGTGCAAAGCACAGAAATGTGTCCTTTTGTCCAAGTGGACTGAGAGCAAGGTTCAGACTCCTAGCCCTATGGATCCGATCCAATCCTAGCAGGATAAACTTCTATTCCTTTATCTTTGGTTCCCTTTGAATGCATACAGTATATGCCTCAAGTGATCATGAGATTCAAGTTCTCACCATTGCTTCCAATGCTGAATGAGCAAAGGAACTGCACACACTAACTCTCATATTCATTAAACAATATTTATTTATGTATTTGTAAAGATGAATACTTTTCCTGCATATGTATTGTTTTTCTATCTGTTTCTTATGTCTGGTTGCATCTCTGTGTGTTTCGCACTGATGACCAGAGAACAATCAGGTGATAGTAAACTTGATTTGACTTGACATCTCAGATTTATTGGATATAACTGGGCATTAATGATCAAATCCCATTGAAGGGCTCAGGCCTGAAACGTTGATTGCCTTTCACTTCTCATACATGCTGCAGGACCTGCTGAGTTTCTCCAGAATTTTTTGTGTACTGCCCTAGACCCCAGCATCCGTAGACTTTTGTGTTAATGTGCATGCATGGATCCATGGTCACTGGCTGACACGGACATGGTGTAAGCTACATTCCATAATTAAAATTAAAATTCAATCTACCAGACTTGTGCTTGATGCAATGTCTACCAATAATAACACTATAAATGTAAAGCCATGTCTGTACTGGAAAATTGAAGCCTTGAGAAATAGAAATACGTCAATGAAGATTATGACAAATTGTAGATATTAATCAATAATGGTTGGTGTGATAAAATAATCAAATTATTACAACATGTTGTACCTGGCCAGCTGCAGTACTTCAAATTATGCCAATCATTTTTGGCTTTGTTCTTTATTTTGTAAAGGGTTGAGAAATGTCAGCACCTTCACTGCATTATATTTTTAACTGTACCTATATTTGTCTCCTTTAAAAATTTTATTTTTAGTGCAGCTGTTTGTTTCTTGGAGCAACAGTGGTGCCTCATGCATAATATTCCGAGAAATAAATCTTAATACAATGGAGACGCACAATGAATCACACTGAATAAAACCGTTAGAGACTAGCTCACATGGCAAAGTACTTTAGTGTGGGTTACATGGCGGAGCATCATGCAACAGGTCAAATAGATGGTTGGAATCATAATATCAGAAACAGAAATCTGACATGGAGGAAGAAAATGCTGCAAATACTCAGCAGCTCAGGTCACATTCTTAGGAAGAGAAACAAAGTTAATGATTCAGGTCGAAGATTCATTGTCAGAAGTGAGGAGAGAAGCAGTGCCCAAAAGTGCTGGAGAAACTCAGCAGGAAGTAAAGGGGAACCAATATTTTGGGCCTGAGCCCTTTGTAAAGGTATGAGCAAAAAGCAGGCGGGTGCCTAGATTTAAAAAAAAGTGGGGAGAAGGAGGAAGGGAGGAGGAGAAAAGAGGGAGGAAGGGGCAGAGGGAGGAGCACAAGCTGTCATTCTCACTGCTCCCATTCTGCAATCCCTACTGCTCTCGTGCTCTACCATCATGTGATCATCCAGACTTGCTATCTGTTAGCCTGTCTGTTCTGCCCTCTTCTTCTCTCCTCTCACCCACCCCTACCACATCTTTTTATTCAGGTACCTGTCTAAATTTTGCTTATACCTTGTTGAAGGGTTCAGGCCTGTTACTTCCTATAGATCTGCTGAGTTCCTCCAGGACTTTTGTGTATTGCACTACAATCCCAGCTTCTGCAAAATTTACTGTTTAACTTATTAGGAACAAGGTGTTTGGGAGAGGTGGATGTAGCTGATGGGGTAAAACCTGAATAACCATGGTCTATGAACAGCTATCTGGTCATTGATGAATGGGAACAGTTAAAGGATAAAAACAATGGACGTGGGAGCTTCAAAATGCAGAACAGAAAGATATTCTTGGCTGCGATGAACAGTCTTCATCCTGACAATTTAACTCTTTTTCTTCCTACAGTACTATTTCTAGAATTTTCTAAATTTAAATGTAGACATACAGCATGGTAACAGGCCCTTCTGGCACATGAGCTCATTGACCTACAATCCCTGGTATGGTGGGAGGAAACCGGAGCACCCAGAGAAAACCCATACAGACACGGGGAGATCGTACAAACTTCTCACAGACAAGGCAAGATTTGAACCCTGGTCCCGATCACTAGCGTAGTAACAACATTAAACTAAGTGTCTGCCTGTCCCGCATCGGACTTGTCAGCCACAAACGAGCCTGCAGCTGACGTTGACATTTACTCCTCCATAAATCTTCATCTGCGAAGCCAAGCCAAAGAGAAAGATACTCATTGTGCCACCCTCTATGCTCACTGTGCTACATTTTCATTTTATATTCCACCATCTTCATTTTCTAAATAACTTATGAGATAGAAGGAGGTCATTTACCCTCTCATTCCTCTGGTGGTTAAATAAGAGATCCCCAGCCATTTCCTGGTGTGCAACTATTCGTCATAGCATTTTAAAGAATCAAGTGTTTATGTGACAAGGTTTTTCCCTTCCAACACACCCTCATGCTGTGATTTCCAAACCACTGCCATCCTCCAGGTGAAAATATTTTCAAAGGTCCACTCAGATTTTTCAAACAATTATTTTAAATCTCTGTTCCCTGGTTTAGAATTCTCTGCAAGTTCATCTCTTCCTTCCCGTTTGAACAAAAAAATCAACTTGGGTGGTTGTCAAATCTCTATCATTACAGAAGTGCAACACAATGGTCAGATTCTCTGAAATTTCCACTCTGGCTTCTTTTAACAGACAAGGGTGTATTTTCTCTGGGCCCTGTGACAAATCTGTTGTCCAAGTTACTTACACTTTAATATTTCCTCTCTTTGTATGTTTATCCCATTCAATATTTCATTCTCTTCCTAAATTGTGTTTGTTCCCCTATGTTAAGAATTAAATCACAAAGTACACATTAAGATTTTGATTCACATCCATTCATAATTTTTTTTGGATTCCACTCTCCCTTATCTTCTCATTCTTTGACTAAAGAATCACCTTTGTCGTAGACTCATACAGACATAAAGAACAGAACAAAGTGAATTAAACAAGAAAAGTCTGTCAATGCTGGGGTCGAGTGAAATACACAAATGTGCTGGAGAAACTCACCAAGTCACACATCTTTAGGAAGTAAAAAAGTAACCAACATTTTGGGCCTGGGCTCTTTGTCAAGTGAAGATTACCCTTTACTTCCAATGGCTGCTGCGTGTCTTGTTGAATTTATCCAAGCACGTGAGTCCACACCAGTCATCAATGATACATTTGGGATTTTTTTTAATTTTAATTATTTTGGTCTTGTAATTTTCCTTTTAATTTGGCCCCTATGTTTTCCATGCTCAGCTTTCTGTGGTTTCCAGTTCATGCTTCAGTTAAATGTCTTTTTCCTGCCTTTTTGTTTTCTATGCACCTTATTACCCAGGGAGCAGTTGATATGACATCCCCATTCTTTGTTATTCCAAATCCCATTAAATCTCCTGTTTGAATTTCTCCCATTGCTTTGACACTAATTTAATTTCAAATCGCTCCCTACAGTTCACTTTTTCTGAAACACTTCTAATTCTAGTGATACTTTGCTTTCTCCAAATCTGAAGCTTTATTCTTATTTTATCTTTTGGCTTTTTCATAACCTTGCTGAATCCAAATGAATTATGATTACATGAACAAACATACTCACCCATTAATTCTCTAACTTTCTGCTCAGTTATATTCCTGAAACCTAAGTGCTGAGAGTCCCTACATAGTGACTAAGAAAATGTTCTCCAGAACCAAAATCTAATTTAGGAACTCTGTGTCAACTATACATCTGATGTCAGTTAATATTTGAGTGTACTTTCCAAGTGTCAAATTGCTAACACTTTGGCTCTTCCATTTCCGTTGAACTGTTTGGTGGTCTACCGTTTACCTCAAAGTAGAACATAGAACATGGAATAATAATGGACCCTTCCGCACAAGATGTCTGCTCAAAACATGTTGCAAATTAAACTAATTAACTTTCTTCTGCTGCACAGGATCCATAATCCCTCAGATTGCACATTCATTTGTCTGACGAGTAGCCTATTAAACAGAACCAATCTGTCTCCTAACACCACACCATTAGCAGCCCATTCGAGGCACTTACTACACTCCTGCCACACTCATTTTATTTAATCTTAAATGCATGTCCTCAGGCATGTGACAATTTTACCCTGTAAGAACTAATCTGACTGTCTACCTTATCAATACTTCTCCTAATTCTATAATCTATAATTTCGCTGTATTGTTGGCCTTTTTAAAGATTCTAATTCAAGCTATTGTCTCATTTGATAAAAAGATATTTACCGTTCTCACAACTGTTGTTGTTTCTTAAACATTGTCTTGTTCCCTTCTTTAGTTATTCCATCGCTCATCTGAAAATCTTATAACGAGGAATGTGAAGTGTCATACTGCAGGGGTTTAAACCATTTCAGTAGGCCTTTTTCTGGTGAAACACCATGTTATCCAGCTCAAGTTAAAAAAAAAAGGGTTACTTTTTACATTGACGACCTATAAGTAGGATCCTGAGGTTCCCTTATGCAGAGCTGAGTCGGGATCTAGTTTCCAGAGCTGAAGGAGGCAGGTGAGGGGTGAAGTAGCGCAGCCCACCACCATGACGAAAAAACATGTGCGCTGAGAAGGGAAAGCGGCCTATACTCGAAAATGGCGACTGAAGAGCAGGTAAGAGCACGAGTGAAGATCTGCGCAAGCAGTCCTAGGACTTAGACAGATCTCCTACACAACATAATAGCCTCTATTAACCATTAAAAAATTCCTGCTCCTGCCTGATGGCATCATCGTGGCATCACCATCCCTCCCCTTTGGAGCCGCATTCCTTTTACAGAACAGATGGAGCAACTTCACTCCACCTCTAAGTGTATCCCCCAAGACAGATGGAAGCTGAAGTGAGTGCGAGCGGTCATTCCGCCTTCAGACTTTTTATAGTGGTAAGTGCAGTGATGCAAACAGGAAGAATATCTGTCTTTACATTCCCTTTTTTTCTCTAAAAAAGGATAAGAGTTAGATACATAGAAACATAGAAGATAGGAGAAGGAGAAGGTCATTCGACCCTTCGAGCCTGCTCCGCCATTCAACGAGATCATGGCTGATCTTAAAGTTCAGTACCCCATCCCCGCTTTCTCTCTGTAACCTTTAATACCCTTATACTGAAGAAATAGATCTAATTCCCTCATAATATCCCTCAGATATATAATTTGCTAGAAGTAGAGTTGCAGAGAGATAGAATTGTAAAGAGAGCTTTTGATGTATTGACCTTCATAAATCAAAGTACTGAATACAGGAGTTGGGATATTATTGTAAAGTTGTATAAGAGGATTGTGAGGCCAAATTTGGTGTATTATGTGCAGCTTTGGTCACCTACCTACAGGAAAGATATCAATAACATTGAAAGAGTGCAGAGAAGATTTACAAGGATGATTCTGTGACATCGGGAACTAAGTTACAGGGAAAAGTCAATCAGGATAGGACTTTATTCCTTGGAGCCAGAAGAATGAGGGAGATTTGATAGAGACGTACAAAATGATGAGGGGGTCGACAGAGTAAATGCAAATAGGCATTTCCACTTGAAGGTAGGTGAGATACAAACCAGGGGACATGAGTTAAGGGTATATTTTTTCTTAATTATTTAAAATTAACTCACATTCACTACTTCAGCTGGCACTTCGCTCCATACTCCCATTGCTCATATCCCATTAGGTGAAGAAATTGCACCTAATTTTCCCCCTAATCATCTCCCCTTTCACCCTTATTCCATATCCTATGGTTTGTATCACACCAAATAGCCTACTTGCACTTACTCTATGGCCCTCATCATTTAGCATACTTCAAACAAATCTCCCCTCATTCTTCTACACTCCAGGGAATAAAGTCCAAACCTGCTTAACCTTTCCCTTAACTCAGTTCCTCAAGTCCTGGAAACATCCTACTAAATTTTCTCTGCATTTTTTCACTTTTATTTATATCTTTCCTGTACTTAAGTGACCAAAACTGCACACAATACTCCCAATTTGATCTCACCATTGTTTTATACCACTTTACCATAAGATCCCAACTTCTATACTCAATTCTTTATGAAGGTTAATGTGCCAAAAGCTTTCTTTATGATCCTATTAGGTGTCATGTCATTTTTAGAGAATTATGCATCTGTTTTTTTTTGATCCCTCTGTTCTACCACACTCCTCTCCGCCTTTTCATTTACCGAGTATGACCTACTTTGGGTCCTTTGAGAATGCAAGACCTCACAATTGTCTGCGTTAAGTTTAATCTCCCATTTTGCACCCCATTTTGCCAGCTGGTCCAGATCCCTCTTAAATCTTTGAAAGTCTTCCTCACTGTCCACTGCAAATTTGCAGATCCATTTTACTGCATTATCATCTATTCAGTGGTTTTCAAACATTTCCCCCCCCCCCCACCCCCAACTCACATTCCACCTTAAGCTATCCCTATGCCATAAGAGCTCTGTGATTAGTAAGGGATTTCTTAAGGTGGTCTGTGAGTGGAAAGAAAAAGTTTGAAAACCACTGTTTTAATCGAACCTTATGTGCACGGTTTCATAACTCCCAAGGAAATGGGCCAATGGCAATTTTTCTCAAGCAAAATATTTGAGTAGAAATAGGGTCTAAAACAGTGGTTCTCAACCTTCCCTTCCAACTCACAGACCCCCCTTAATGATCATAGATGGCATAAGAAATATTGAAGCTGGAATGTGAGTTTTTTAAAAATAAAATATTGCCCATCCCTGTTATAGACCAACCAATAGTCTGCGAGAATTTGAGGAGTAAATCTGCAAGGAGAGAGTAGACAGCTGAAGGAAACAGAATGTGAATAATTTTAAATTTCCACATAATGATTTAGACTCCCATAGAGTTTGTCAAATGTGTTCAGGAAAGTTTTCTTAATCAATATATTGAGGTTCCAACTAGAGTCCAATACTGAATCTCCTATTAGAGAATGAGACAGGGCAAGTAACAGAACAGGCCCAATGATCATAATACCATTAATTTCAAGATAATTATGAATCAGGGATAGGTCCTGATCCTTGGGTTGAGACACTAAATTGGAGAAATGAACCATAAATCATAGATTGGGAAAGGTTGTTTTCTGGCAAGGATTTGATTGGTAAGTGGAAGGCCTTCAAAGGTGAAATGTTAAGAATACAGAGTTTGTATGTTCCTGTAAGATTAAAGGAAAAGTTAACAGGCATAGAAGCCTTGGATTTTGACGGATAATGGGGATCTGGTTAAGAAGTAAAGAGAGGTATACAGCAGGTATAGGTAACAAGGAGCAAATAAAGTACTTGAGTATAACAAATAGGGAAAAAACAAGAGAGAAATCAACAACCTTTTTTTAAAAATCTCACATTCCAGATTAAGTATTCCTTATTCCATCTGTGATTAGTAAGGGATTGCTTAAGGTAGTCTGTGAGTGGGAAGGGAAGGTTGAGAACCACTGTTTTAGAGGCAATTTTTACTGAAATATTTTGCTGAGAAAAATTGCCATCGGTCCATTTCCTTGGGAGTTATGAATCCGTGCACATAAGGTATGATTAAAACAGTGGTTTTCAAACTTTTTCTTTCGACTCACAGACCACCTTAAGCAATCCCTTACTAATCACAGAGCAATTAAGGCATAGGGAATCCTTAAGGTGGAGTGCGAGTTTAAAAATAAAAGGTTGCCCACCCCTGGTCTATAATATGACCCCGTAAATGTGGTCACAACTTTCCCATTCCTCAGCTAACCCATTTAGCCTCAGTAGATGAGCTCTCTAGTCTGTCTTGTGAGCACAGATATATTTTCCCTGATGAACAATGACATTCCTTCTCCTTTCATACCTCCCACTCTACCATGTCTGAAACATTGGAGATGGCGTGTATTTCTAGGGTTGAAATACATGAATTTATATTTTGTTGGAATTTGAATTTGTTACAGCAATATGATATTGAAACATTTATTAAAGATTTGGTTAAAAAAAGTAGGGTGTTAAAGGGTCGAAAGAAAAATTACCTATTTTAACTCCATTGTATAATAATCAGCTTATTCCTTTTTCAATGTTTAACAATCATTTAAAGATTTGGGATTCTAAAGGTATAAAGACAATACGATTGTTTAGTAGAGGGGCAATTTCTTTCTTTTAACCAAATGAGAGAAAGATTTGATATCCCTGTAAATTCTTTGTTTGCGTATTATCAACTTAGGGGTTTGATAAAAGATAATTATGGTAGAGAGATGATTTTACCTACTTTGTCGAGATTTGAATCTTTGAATTTCCTCTACACCAAAAAAGGGTTATATTTCAGTTATGTATAATTTGTTACAAGATAGAATGTATAAACCAGATTGGGAGAAATCTAAGCTTAAATGGGAGAGTGATTTCGTATTTATTTTTCCTGAAGAAGATTGGGTGAATATGTGTCAGGACAATGTAATTAAATTGACTAATGTGCAATATGGAATGGTTCATTATAATTTTTTATATCAATTATAGTTGACCCCGGAGAACTTAAAAAAAAGGGGTTTAGCAATTCGGATTCTTGTTTTAGATGTGGTTCATGTATTGGAACTTTTTAGATGCTGTATGGAATTGCGTTAAAGTTCAATCATTTTGGCAAGGAATTAAAGTAGTTTTGGATAAATTATATAATTTTATACTACCGTTAGATCCAACGATTTTCTTGTTGGGAAATTTATATTCGTTCAGAGGAATGGGATTGGATAAAATTCAAATTACTTTTGTACGTTTGGTATTATCAGTGGCACGTAAATGTGTTGCTAGGGTGAACTGCGGCGGCCTCAGCCCCGGTCCGGGCAGTATGGACCGACCTAGGAGGGGAGGCAGGCCCCTCCAGCCCGGGTAAGAAACCTGCATAGGAGAAGGCCACTCCGATATAAAACCTACGACCCAAGGACCTCGCTGCCACGTCCCAGCTTGCTTGGCCACGGCACACGAACCATGGGTGTAAAGGGTGGGGCCAGTACTGCGCGCACTGCACTCCACCTAAAAGCTCCTTTGCGCAGGCCCGAGGACAGGTCCACGTCCTCCCCCTCAACGTCCTCCCCCTCCACGTCCTCCCCCTCCACGTCCTCCCCCTCCACGTCCTCCTCCTCAAAAGATGCTCACAAACTCAAGCTAGCATGCTGGAACATCAGAACCATGCTAGACAAGACTGACAGCCACCGACCTGAACGTCGGTCTGCCCTCATTGCACATGAACTCCTCAGACTTGACATCGACATAGCCGCTCTCAGTGAAGTCCGCCTGGCAGATGTAGGCAGCCTCCAAGAACGCGGCGCGGGCTACACACTCTACTGGTCTGGCAAGCCTTCGGATGAACGACGCCTATCTGGTGTAGGCTTCATGGTCAAGAGCTTCATTGCCTCCAAACTCGAAAACCTTCCGACAGGCCTCCAGAATGGAGGACCATCGCCTTCCCAAGATCGTATTATATGGCGAGCTCTCCACTGGCCACCGTGACAGAGGTGCACCAAAGAAAAGGTACAAGGACTGCCTAAAGAAATCTCTTGGTGCCTGCCACATTGACCACCGCCAATGGGCTGATAACGCCTCAAACCGTGCATCTTGGCGCCTCACAGTTTGGCGGGCAGCAGCCTCCTTTGAAGAAGACCGCAGAGCCCACCTCACTGACAAAAGGCAAAGGAGGAAAAACCCAACACCCAACCCCAACCAACCAATTTTCCCTTGCAACCGCTGCAATCGTGTCTGCCTGTCCCGCATCGGACTGGTCAGCCACAAACGAGCCTGCAGCTGACGTGGACTTTTTACCCCCTCCATAAATCTTCGTCCGCGAAGCCAAGCCAAAGAAACCTGGAAAGACGAAACTGAGATTAATATCGCTCGTTGGCACAATGAATTGAAAGTATGTGTTGTTATGGAAAAAATTACTTATACTTTACATGATGATGATTTCTGTGCTGTAAACGGTTATAGGGTTATATGGTTATGGTTATGATAATTCTTCTTCTTTTGTTAGTAAGTGGTCTCCGTATTTGAAATATATACATTTAGATATACTTTGAAATGTTGTTAACATTTAATATTTTTTATATATAATTTTTTTTGTGGCTATAAGGGTGGGAGGGGGGAGATTATGGCTACAATGCCATGATTTCAAGTGCCAATCCACGCTCTAAGCTCATTTACCTTTCCTACAATGCTCCTTGCATCAATATAGATGCACCTCAGAACATTATTTCTGCCTCGCACAGCTCTTTGATTTCTCTCTTTATATGCAGTCTTTAGGCTCTTTTATAGAGAAAAAATGTGAATGTAAAGACAGAGATTCTCCATCTTTACATCGCTGCACTTACCTCCATAAAAGGTCTGAAGTTGGATTGACTGTTCGAACTCACACCAGCTACCATCTGCCTAGGGTATACACTTAAAGAGTCAAAGTGAAGTCACTCCACCTCCTCCGTAAAAGGATTGCCACTGAGAGTGGGTACAAAGGGGAGGGCTGATGATGCCATCAGCTTGTGACCCAGGAGCCCAAATTTTTTTTTAATGTATATGGTTAATAGAGGCTATTACATTGTGCAGGAGATCTGTCTGAGTCCTAAGACTGTTTGCATAGATCTCTGCTAGCGCTCTTACCTGCTCTTCAGGTAACCATTTTCCAATAAAGGCTGCTTTCCCTTCTCGGAGTGTAATTTTAACGTCATGGTGGCGGGCAGCGCAACTACACCACTCAACCCGCCACCTTCAGCTCTGGAAGCCAGGTCCTGACTCTGCTCTGTATAAAGGGACTGGGGGATGCTACTTATTTGTCTTCACCATAGAAGGTAAAATTACGATTTTTTTTTAACTTGAGCTGTGGTGTTTCACCATAAAAAGGCCTTTTAGATAACTTAATTTTTTTCCATTTCCACTCTCTGCTCTAGTACTCTAGTTTCCAAATCCCAAATCCATACCTTTGTCTTCGATGAAGAACCTCCTACCAACAAATTCGTGCAACAAGTTCTTAATTTTCCTCCTTTAAATATTTTCTGACATTCCTCCTCCACACCACTCTCTGCTCTGGCACTCTGGTTCCCATTCCCCTGCAAATCTACTTTAAATCCCCTGGAGTATCACTGGCAAATCTGCCCACAAGTTCAGATGCAAACCATCCTGACCGCACAGGCCCCACCTTCTCTGGAAGAAAGCCCAATGATTTAGAAATCTGAAGCCTTCCCTCCTGCACCATCTCTTTTGTCACGTGTTTAAGCTGCATTATCCCCCTATTTCTAACTTCACCCACATGTGGCACAGGTAGCAACCCAGATATCACAAACCTGGAGGTCCTGTCCTTCAACCTTGTGCCTAACTCCCTGAACTCCCCTTGCAGGAGCTCCTCACACTTCTTACCCACGTCATTGGTCCCCACATGGACATCTGGCTGTTCACCCACCCTCTTGAGAATGATGTGAACTCGATCTGAGATACTGCAGAAATAATAGATCAGGTGGAAAACACAGAGATATTCCAAAGCAGTGGAAGCAGCTTTTAACAAAAACAGCAAGTTCAGATTTTTGGATCAGCAAGCTAAATATAAGGGAGTAGAGTTATGCTGATAGAGCTTGATGAAGAGATGTGAGTGTAGATTAACTTGAAGTGTAATCACCAGGTTGGACTAAATGTCCTGTTTCTGTAAAAAAAAACATGTCCAAGTGAGCTAGAAGTAGACTTCCAAGGTATTTTATATTCTCACATTATTGGGTGGTTTTCACAGAGTCAGTAGATTAGGCTCATAAAATGGTGTTAAAACAACAATTTGAGTCTCAACATGGATAAGACAATGGAGATGATTGTGGAGTTCAGGAGAGCGAAGGTCATTCATTCAGTACATATCAGCAGTTTTGTCATAGATAGAGCAAAGAGCACAAAATTCCTTGGGATGCATATAAGGGACGAACTATGCGGCATTCACAACACCTCCTCATTCGTCAGGAAAGTGCAGCAGTGTCTCCACTTCCTAAGAGGGTGAGGAGGTCAAAGCTACAGGGCCCCATCTTAACAACCTTTAACAGGTGCACAATTGAGAGGGTCTTATCCCACTAACACAGGGAGTTAGGCACAAGCTTTTTTCTACACAGAGGGTCATTAA